>NC_084600.1:11396649-11589149 GCF_033807715.1 Cololabis saira | reverse complement strand
GCATTCATTGAAAAGCACAAGAAAGGCATTCAACGATATAAAGCATGTGATGTGCTGGTTTAGTGACGCTAAAAAGAAAAAAAAAAAAAAACTAACACAATTTCTCTTGTAACGTAGAGTCATTAGTATGAAAACATTTTAACCCCAAAACGGGAAACAAAAATTATGTAAAACTAACCACATTACAGTGACTTGCTCATGGTATCATTTATGCTCAGGCAAACTGGAGAAAATGCATTGAAGCAAAGCAAAATGCTTTTTCAAACACATTCCCTCTTATTAGTCCCACACTGATCAAAGTGCATTCAAGTCCCAACAATCAGTTAACTTTGAGATTATTTGGGAAATATATGACACGTTTATCTTAAATTTGATATATGATATTTAGTTTTATTGAAAATGGAGTAAAAGACATTTAGGAGCAGCTCCGTTTGCAGTAAGGGGTTAGTACCTGCAAGGCCAACATGGAGTCTACTGTGTAAAAGGCCAGGATCTACACGGTGCTGCTGAACAACCCAAACGGGCTGAGGATTTGACCAGACCTGCACGATAGTGTTGACACAAATTATTCTTTTATAGCGCCCGAATAAAAAGAGCTCATTCCCACATTCAGACACTGACGTAAAATGCACGGATGAAAACTAGACATTTTTAAACATTTTTTAAACACTATTCTCTCCACACAATCTGGCGGGGGGCGGGGGGCGGGGTTGTCTTTTTCTGAATCATCCTATTTTCTGTGCCAAGGTAAAAAAAAAAAAAAAAAAAAAAAAAAGATGTCAGACAATAGATGTGCCACAAAGATGATGATTTTATCAATATTAAAGTGCTGAGACAAACAATATTTGGGGGAAAAGCAGAGTTGAAGGTGTCATAACTGAAACTGCTGAGGGTTTGGGTCCACTGGCCTCAGTCAGGGAAGTAATGCAGGCATTGAGATGGGCGTTTGTTTTGCCGAAATGTTCTGTCATGTAACATATTTGATGATTAGATATGGACAAGTAATGGCATGTTTAGCAGCTGAGGAGGATCACTCAACACTGAGATGGATTATTCTGTGTGGCACAGCTACACAATCACACACACATCCCCAACTCTCACATACAAACCAGAACTTCACCACTTTTCACTTGTCTTGGCAATAAACTAAGGAACTTAATAAACCAGAATAGCTCATACAGATTACCGTATTTTCTGGACTATAAGCCGCTACTTTTTTCATAGGTTTTGAACCGTGCAGCTTATACAAAGGTGCAGCTATTCTGTGGATTTTTCTTCCACCGCTAGGGGGATTGCTAACCGGAATTAGAATCAAAACTAAGACAAAATAAATGCAAAGAAGAATATTCTACTTCTTCTTTAGCAGATAGAAGTAGGTAGAAGCAGATTTCAAACATAAATAGATAAATAAATACCGGTTATTTTCTCTTGGTTCTGTCCCGTTTTAATCAGCAAAGTTACTGCCGTGTTAAAAGACGCTGTTAGGAAAGGATCTATTTAGGTACAAACATGTACATCATTTACAGTTCAATATCCTTCTGTACATGTAGTAAATATCTAATCTAACAACATAAATATCTGCGGCTGAAATATCTTCTTTTTTTTTTTTAATAGAGCGGATGCGGCTTATATACAGGTGCGGCTTATAGTCCAGAAAATATGGTACATACAGTATATCATCCACCTCAATAAAAGTCGGGAACCCAAATATAAGCTTTGCTCCTATTTCTCAGTCCCAAACCATCAGCAACTCTGGGTGTAACCCTTGAAATAAATCTGTCGTGACTTTGCCAATGCGAAAACCAACAGAAAAGCCCAAATCTCCAAGTCCTCTGCTTTCTCATCAACAACAGCACTTATTTTAGTTTTTTTTTTTCTTCTCCTGTGGGGGTTACTTAAATACAAAACTTTATCCCATTACAATAGGCCTCCTTATTTCCCTTTATTTTATTTTATTTTGGTGGCGAGACAGTGCAAACGCATATATTCCCTCTCACCATCCACACATTTAAATCCAACCTGCCTGAGGGGTAAAGTGAGGTGAATGCTGGCAACAAAGGAGCAGGCCAAGGGAAGCAGGCTTCTGTTGCCCAGACTGCCACTCACTACCGTGATTCCATTTTAGCCATGACACAGTGGGTGAGCAGCAGCCAGCGCCTACCTGCAGTGAATTCTAATCAGCCCAGGGGTCTGTCTCCCTCCCCTCCCTCCCTCCTGTACCCTGTCTTGGACTAAAGGGGCTGATGATCCTTCAAAATTAATTAGATCCTTGTAGGAGACGGCCATTTTCTTTCACTTGCTAATGCTCCAGAAATTAATTTGTAAATCAAACTGAATTCCACGTGTGTGTACCCCGTCAGGCTGCCATATTGATTTATTTCTGTTTGTCTCTACCTGTTTCTTGTTTCATCACAGTGGATCTCTCTCTCTCTTTCTCTCCATACGTGTATCTGTCTGTCTGTCTGAGCCCCCCCCCCTCCACCCCTCTCCTTATAAACCCCCCCCACACACACACCCACACCCCCCACGCCCCCCACACCCCCCCACCACACCTCCATGGCTGCATCTCTGCTCCCAGCTCTGCGTCTGCCTCTGTGGAGTTAACTGTCAATAAATCCCCAGAGGTCAGTTTGTCTGCTGG
Organism: Cololabis saira; assembly: GCF_033807715.1. NCBI lineage: Eukaryota > Metazoa > Chordata > Actinopteri > Beloniformes > Belonidae > Cololabis > Cololabis saira. Next base: position 11,586,508 of record NC_084600.1, on the reverse strand, counting down.
AAATCAGACACAATGCTTCAGTCCGCCAGTGCAATGCATGCTCCGCTGCTGCTGCCACAACAAAGACTGAGGGAGAGGGGTGTGTGTGTGTGTGTGTGTGTGTGTGTGTGTGTGTGTGTGTGTATTTTGGGGGGGGGGGGATTAAGACAGGGAGACGAAGGTTGCAACTTCACCAGGCAGACTCCAGGTTAATCAGCCGCCTGCATTAGGTGACAAGCTCCTGAGATACCCACAATCCAATTGGACATTAGTTAATCAAGGGGATGTGTGTGTGTGTGTGTGTGTGTGGGGGGGGGGGGGGGGGTTCAACTGGTGAGGATGGGGGATGGGGTTGAGAACAGACACAAGAGGCATGGTTATGAAAGGAACAGTATCAGCCATGTGAATAATGTACGTCGTGAATATGCAAATACTGCTTACAACAAACACTACAGGCATATATTCAAGGCCCCTGGTACATTTAAATATGGAGACAAAAGGGCCACAGGGCATTAAAAGCTCATGTTCATGTTCCTGCATACGGCATCTTGATGACTGAGGATGCAGATTTGCACGTATCAAGACCGCTTTGTGTTTGCACCTTATTAGCAGGGGGGTTTGTTTGAAACCTCTGCTGGTTAACAATCACTGTCCAAATTGTAATAATTAATTTCAATCACCCATTCAGAGTACATTAGCATTAGCAGTCACGCTTTAATAATATGCGATCTAATGTAGTTACATTCCCAATATAAATATGAGGCAAGGACACAACAATCAAGTGATCGAGTGGATCTGACGAGGGACAAACGTAGGGTGTGTTTTGTTGTCCGACATTTCAATCCTCAAACAAAACAGCAGAAAAGACACACCTCATTGTTATCAACAACTTTCCTGAGACAGAAAAAAAAAACAAGTCACAATAAGTGTCATCTAACGCTGTTACGTCGCGATGCGGTTCGATCTACACAATAAAAGATGATTTAAAACCCTTCATCTTTTGCCAACAAAGTTGTGATTAAGTGGTGATTAAATCAGAGTAATTCAGAGCGCTGTGTCTTTGATTACCTTCAAGTGTTTCTCTATAATGCTGCGAAGCGCTTAACGCACAAGTAATAACTGGCAGAGGCTACAGGAAAAGCTGCAGAAAGGTAAAATAAGTCCCAAGATTGCATTGATTGGCAATATTTTTTCATCTGTACTACATCTCTGGCTAAATTAGTAGAGTGAATAAGTAATAAAACAGTTTTTAATGAGTCTATACTTAAAGGGGACGTATTATGGCATTTAATGTCTATTTTAAACAGGCCTTGAATGTCTTAAAAACAAGCTTTTGATTGTTTTTGCTAAATAAATTAGAAATTCAGCCTCTGAGCCATGTCTTTATCTTCCCAGTCTCTAACCTCATTATCTATGCAGGATTCTGAGTGGGCGGGGCTATGATAATGAGGCACTGTGCTGATTGGCTGCCTGAATGACGCGTTACACCGCTACGAAAAAATGGCGGAAGCTCCGGCCGGCGGAGTTAGTTGTGGGCGTGGTTTCACGCATCGGAGGCCAAACTATGTAAATTGCATTGGTTACGTAACGAAATGGAGCAGAATCTTATTGGCTCGTAGATCCACATCACACTGGACGGCTCATTCCGGGCGGCTGTACAGACACTGCAGAATTTGGTTGCTTTCCTCCGTCTCTGCGTTGGCAGGCTGAGGGGAGACCACTTTATATATGTTAAAGCAAGAGAAAACCTGTTTTTCATAATAGGTCCCCTTTAAATACACAGGAATTGTGGCAAATTTGAAATACATTTCGTAATATAATATATAATATAATAAATAATAATCGTATCCTGACAAATACTACATGAGACATCCTTGCATCAGCTCTTCACTATTAAAGGATGATGAACCAGAGATCCCTCCTTCAAAAAACACATAAACATAATACAACTAAATTCAAATGATTCACACTGGAAACACTTTTTTCCAGTTATGGATGTTCTCCTGTATAGCTAAAATAGTCATGAAGTAAATTGCATTGCACAGTTTGGTTCATGTACTTGTGCATCTCTGGGACATCTGTTAACTCCTTATAGCACCCTAGATTTAATCTGACTGTTCCCGATTAGTTCCACCGCCAATGAAATGTCTCAAATGGCACCAGTTTAGTTTGTTAAGACATCCAGTCCTACAGAAAGACACTCAATGTGACAGGATGTTCGACTTTGAAATAAATCCCTTAGGCACAGTAATAACAATAAACACTGCAATACTATTATGCAAGCTGAGTACAGTTGAAGTATTTTTTTGACAGGACAGCTTGTTCAACTTCATCCCTTTCTGGCAAGAACACATCTACACATCCACCAACCCCCTTTATCTATAGAAGATCTATTGTGCTTTAACAGATGGAGGGATAATCTACTTTTTTTTAATAAGGAAATTCTGCTCAAACACTATGTTATGAGTAAAATGTCCATCATGCGTTTAATAAAGTTTTATCTAGTGGTATAAAAGGAAAGAAATGGCAGCTACTGTTGGCATGAGGCCATATATAAATGAAAGACTTTGAGTCACTTTGCTGGTAGAGCGTTTTTAATATATTTCAGAACTGGCAAATGGTTCCGCTTTTGTTAATGAGCATTTGACCAAAAAGTACCATCTGACTACTCGTGTGTTACTTCAGCAAACACCTCTAACCCCGAAGCAGATAATGCTAGACTGGAGAGTTGTCATTTAGGCAGAAGAGTCCACAGAAACTGGCTCTCTACAGCTACTACACAAGTTGAGGACATTTTGCCTCTCCAAAGAAGGAGCTCACAGGCCATTAAGAGGTTTTTCATGAACCACGCCAATGCTCGTGTTGGACTTCTCTATCCATTACTAGCTATCACAGTAAAGAGCAGCAAGTTTGGCAAAAAAAAACACAAAACATTTCACACAACTCTTTCTACAAATGAGCATGTAAGCGGCATCACAACTGTACAGTAGAGAGGCTGTGTAGCACCTTTCTATCATCCAGAGAAAACAAAGTATCTCCTGATTCTCTGTCCTTGGGAGATAAACCAGCAGGACAGACGCTTTGTGCAGACTTATTGCAGGACAATATGAGACGTTTCTTATTAGTGTTAGGCACAACTTCTCACTGTTCTTCTCAAGAGTTTACTTAGACGGTCACGAAGGAGACGTTGTATATCATATATATTGTGTGTATGTATGTATGTATATATATATATATATATATATATATATATATATATATATATATATATATATATATATATATATATATATATATATATATATATATATATATATACAGTTATATAACAGTTATTTTAAAAATAAATTCACCTGGGTGCCAAGCCACCAGAAAACCCAAGTTAAGCAACATAAAAGAAGCCAGAAGATTATTTATCCAACACTTTATTTATGTATGTATTTATGTATTTATGTATGTATGTATGTATGTATGTATGTATGTATGTATGTATGTATGTATGTATGTATGTATGTATGTATGTATGTATGTATGTATGTATGTATGTATGTATGTATGTATGTATGTATGTATATTTATGTATTTATGTATGTATGTATGTTTATTTATGTATTTATTCATGTCATTATATGGTTAAAAAAGGGTTAGATGAAGTGGCTGTTTCACCGTTAAAAACATAAACTAGCAAGGCAAAGCCAGAAGTCTGATGGCTAAAAACCTCAAAAAAGCTTCAACAAAGTTACATTTTCATCCCTTCCCTTAGCTAGTTCAATTATATATATATATATATATATATATATATATATATATATATATATATATATATATATATATATATATATATATATATATATATACTATTATTATTATTAACTAACAAAAATAAATTCACCTGGGTGCCAAGCAAGCCACCAGAAAACCCAAGTTAAGCAACATAAAAGAAGCCTGAAGATTATTTATCCAACACTTTATGTATGTATGTATTTATGTATTTATGTATGTATGTATGTATGTATGTATGTATGTATGTATGTATGTATGTATGTATGTATGTATGTATGTATGTATGTATGTATGTATGTATGTATGTATGTATGTATGTATGTATGTATGTTAATTTATTTATTTATTCATGTCATTATATGGTTAAAAAAGGGTTAGATGAAGTGGCTGTTTCACCGTTAAAAACATAAACTAGCAAGGCAAAGCTAAAAGTCTGATGGCTAAAAACCTCAAAAAAGCTTCAACAAAGTTACATTTTCATATAGGCTATCTTCCTAGTAGCATCAACATGTGTGTTCATTCTTTCCCTTAGCTAGTTCAAATTACAATGATTTCATCTGATGAGATAATAAAATGTTGTATTCACACTTTTTGGGCAACAGCATACATGCATATGGTCAAATAAGGGGTGACTTTTTTTTTAGGAACAGTTTTTCTTCTATTTTTTTCAACATTTAAATTTCTGACAGTTTACAGTGAATTATATATGGTAAAATGGACACATAATCCCAAAGGCATTTTGGGAAGTGAGAGGAAAATTCTATGGACTAACACTTTTGTTATGAAATGAGACAGTGGTTAAGGTTTCCGTTGTAAGCTGTTTTATTAGGATTCCTTGCTTCACGCAGACACTGCAGACACTGCAGCCACCCTACTGTCTGACAAACAATACAGGGAATCAGTAGTTTATATATACCGCTGCCATCTACTTATAAGGTATTCATCTATCTATAGTGTCTCCCAGGAGATGCCTGGGACATATACATGTCAACAAGTCTGCATATACTTGTGTTCTGCTTTCATACCAACAAATACAGTAACATGAACGTTCGGCGGCCGTGTCTAAACTCAGCTTAGAAACACATGGCGCTCACACATGATCGTGGCAAAAGCGCCCTTTTGATTAATAATCAACCGGAGGCCACAGTGAATTTAAGTTATTATTCCACCATGTGTGCGAATGTAGTTGTGAGCAGACTCCGAAGTTTTGTAACATGTGTTTCAGCAGCAGCTGCACGAGAGAGCACGAGCCAGCGGACCCTCGTGCAGCTGCTGGCACGGAGCTGAGCTTTCACAAAGGTGCTTTAAGCAGTTCAGCACAACCCTGCCGTTTTGTGAGCAGCTTCTGTGCTTCAAAGTTCAGCAAGCTGGCCTCTCCTACAGAATTAGGCAGGTTCAATATTTGTCATTTAAAAGGATCCATCATGTCATGCATAGAAAAAACAGCAGCACACTAGCAATGGGGAAAAAGCAAAGAGAGCATTGAGAACAGACGTTGCAAAAAAAAGTTTTTTGAAGTAACATATTTCTTCAGCCTGTAGCTATGGTAACTACTGCACAATTACCTTCAAGCTGTGATCAAACTGACACATTTATCAAGTAAACTCACAATATCTTCAACATATAAGACTACATTTTGATTTATGCATGAGCATAAACTTTAAATAACCTAATAGAAATACTCTATTTATGGATGTTAGCAGCATTGTATTTATAGTTTAGCAAGCTGTTGCATGGTAAATATAAATTATATATGTCTCCTCAGATCATTTGACATATGACCTATCTAAAATTGTAATGCTGACGCATTGAAACACGGTCTACTACAAGCTTGCCCTATACACACTATCACCAAGTGCTGGTTCCTTTGGTCCAAGAGGTCCTGAGGTCTGCAGGTTGGCTAAGTAATACCAGTTAGATCTAATGAATTACTCAAAAGTTGGCACAAAGAAAAGGGTTTCCGTTAATCCCGCAAGGTGGGGCAATCTAACCATGCTGGGAAAGTTTATCCATACAATACTGTGTTGCAAGAAAAACTTAGGCAAGGCAAGTACAGGATTTCACAAGAAACAAGAGAAAGGCTAAGAAGGAAAGCCCTTTTCTGTATTGTATCAAAGGTACAGGAAACAGAAAAAGTCAGAGCGGTCTTGGTATTATTTGGAAAACCGAGCAAAGTCCTCAATCCGTCCAACACACTTAATATGCAAATAAGTCAGTGGTACCATAAAAATAGGACTTTAATAAGAACAGTAAGGTCATTCATCTAGTCAGTTATCATGGGCATGTTTGGAGCATGAAGAGTAACTATAAAGACAGAGTACTGTAAGAGAGTCACTGTTACTCAGCAAAGACAGAATGTGAGAATCGGTTGGAGACTTCGACGTGAGCATCTGTAACACTTCCACAGAAACAGGAACGAGGGTCACGACATTCAGCAACATTTGCAAAATGATTTTCTTGGCTAAAGCCCTGTTTTTGATTTATAGCTTTTGTTTCTCTTATGTTTAAACCTTGTATAAACGACCTACCAAGCTCAACAACAGAATCAGAGAGAAGTATGGTGGGTGTGGTTCTGTTATGTTCAATAGAGCAACAACCAGTATATGTTTTCCACTAGTTTTGACCCTCACCTGGGTTAGCTGTTAAAATCACAAGTGTGTCATTTTGGGTCATTTGTACCCAATCAACCATGGCGCCACTCCACAAGATGACATATATTGTAAGTAGTAAGCTTGAATTGAAGGCATTAGGGAAATGGTGGGATGGCTGTTTTGTTGCAACATATTTACATATTACAATTATGTAGGAAAGGAAAATGGTATACCCTTTCAAGTCTAAGTAGCAGAATAAGATAGTGAAATACCGTATTTTCTGGACTATAAGCCGCACCTGTATATAAGCCGCATCCGCTCTATTTAAAAAAAAAGATATGCAAGCCGCAGATATTTATGTTGTTAGATTAGATATTTACTACATGTACAGAACCATTTTGAACATTGTAAATGATGTACATGTTTGTACCTAAATAGATCTTTCCTAACAGTGTCTTTTAACACGGCAGCAACTTTGCTGATTAAAACGGGACAGAACCAAGAGAAAATAACCGCTATTTATTTATCTATTTATCTGTTTGAAATCTGCTTCTACCTACTTCTATCTGCTAAAGAAGAAGTAGTGTATTCTTCTTTGCATTTATTTTGTCTTAGTTTTTATTCTAATTCCGGTTAGCGCTCCCCCTAGCGGTGGAAGAAAAATCCACAGAATAGCTGCACCTTTGTATAAGCTGCATGGTTCAAAACCTAGGAAAAAAGTAGCGACTTATAGTCCAGAAAATACGGTAAATAAATAATTGGACCTCCAACAGGTTGTAAAATAAGGTAAGCAAAAAGTTGAATCAACAATAACACAGGACATGTTATGCAAAGTAGTAATTTAACAAAAACCAGCACAAAAAGCAGAAGGAAAAGGGGAAAACTAAGTGCACACCATGACCCACGTTCAGCAGTAACCTGAGGTAATTGTTTTCACACCCTGATTCTTTTCTTTGTCATCCATTTTGTCGTAACTTTAACTGTGCCAAACCTTCAACAGTCAGACAGATGGCCTCACAATGACTCCATAATACTCTGGTATGTAGAGGAGTTCATGACTGAAGCTACGACTTCAAGGTGTTCAGGTCCCTGTGACAGCAAAACAAGCCCAGATCACCAGCCCTCCGACGCCGTGTTTCACAGTTCACACGAGGTCTTTGGGCTTTGGTTTCTTCTACATCTGCCACCGTGCGTTATAACCCTTGCAAATCCACGTTGATCCCTGTTTTCAAATGCTATTGTTCCGGAAATGGTGTTGTTTGTGCAGATGCAACTATGCAAACTTAAGCTGTACTGACCCACACACACACTTGACGGCGGGTTTTCTAGCTTCTTCACAAGTCAGCGTGTTTCATTTACCCTTTCTGGAAACTGTTGTATTCACTTCACAACTATACAAGATATTTTCTGTGTACAATTGCTACATTTCTTATTTGAATGTGTATATTGTACTCTTTAGGTCGCCTCCCGGTCTGTTGGAAACAGTCCCTACAGAGTTCCCTCATGAAGCAGAGAGATAACATAAACCCCCACCAGTTCTGTTTATGATAATCATCTGGCCCTTTGGCCTCGCTAATGTCCATGAAGTGTTGGTCAGTGCCATCTGTTGAAGGGAGCAGAATTATTATCTTTGATGTTAACAATCTATAGCTCATAATCCTGAGAATGTAACCTAAGATGAACAGCTGTTTCTGCTAACATTACTATAAAAATCATACCACATGGCCGTGTGTATTTTCAGCAGGTCGTATCACAAATGTGACACTTCTAAGTCATTTGTACAGTCATGGTTAGATGGGAGGGCTTAGAAAGGGTTAGACTTTACTTTGATTAAGATTTTTTTTTTTTTAGCAGCCTGTTAAGCAACCCTTTAGTAAGAGTATATGTTTAACAGCTAGCTCCTGCTACTAATATTACTGTTTTCTCTTATTGTGACCTGCCCTCATCTAAATTCATGTTGAGATATGGAGGACTGACCCTGGGAGGAAGAAGGAAAAAAAATAAATAAAACTATGTGAATGAATGAAAGATGAGACACAATTCTGCAGAATAACTACTGTAATAAAAGACTATAAAAAGGCCTTTTCTTTAAGCTGCACTCATGAATCTATTCATAGAAATTATAAAAGAAAATGAAGCTTAATGTTGGTTTACATAACAGCTGCCACACTTAACTCAGAGTTGTCAAAGTGAAAAACACTGCCACCAAAGCCACAACAGCTATTATACTGGTGTTACAAGCTCCTAAACACTGCATGGAGCTCAACATATGGACTGCATCTGCGTGGAAAATGTAGTGCAAGTGCCATGAGAACCACTACAACAGTCACACTGCTTCTTTTTCGTAATGTCAGTAAATGTCAGACGTATTGTACAAGCCCAGCAGCCTGGATGAAAGTGAACGTTTGCCTTGGCATTTGCTTGTTGTTGAGCAGGTTAGACATGCATTTTTTTGGTCACCTGTAACAACTGTCTTTCGTGAAAACAGCGAATGGAGATATATTTTTTCAGCTCTTCCCAACTCATTAAAACCCCACATTGTTAGAATATTTAATAATGATTCCCATCTTCTTGTTTCTCAAATCGTTTTTTTTTTTTTTTTTTTACTCAAGTCATTTCAGAGCATTAAACAGCAGGATCAGGAAGAGATTTCTCTCTATGTTTACAATAAAAATCTAAGAGACAAATCTTTGCTGAACAACTCCAAGGTTTCCAGTCATATTATTTTTTTTCCATAAAGCCGCACCACAAATACTATTGTTGATATAACTTCCCCCGTGTTTACCCTTAGCACAGCATATGATGATCTGCACTGAGAGAGAGAGACCGTGCACAATCTTAAACACTCATTCTCCAGTCAGGAAAGAGGGAGAGAATTTACACAACTTATTTTTTTTTCCCTTGTTTTTGTCTTTGTAAGAGTTTTAAAACTTGGTAAGTACTCTGACAGTCAGTTAAATTAGTTATTTTTAAATACCTTCCCCTACACCCAGGCAGTGATCTCACCCTGACTTGTAGAAAACCATATGGGTAGCAGGGTGAACTGAGGACACACATGCACCTTGGCTAACATACAACTTTGCTATTAGAATCCAGGATACATTTTTCACATCAGTTGAATACCTAAGCCTGCATGGGTATTCACAGAGAGAAAATGCAAGTTAAAATGCTTCCTCTGCCAAACCAAAACAAGAGGAAAAAAAAAATTCTCTCGTGTTGAAGTTTTGAGAATCTAAAAAAAAAAAAAAAAAAAAGGTTGTGAAACATTTTCTCGTCAAGTTTTTACATGACTTGAATTTTCATGAAACCAGCACTGCAGATATGGAAAAGTACGGATCTACGGATCCACAATCTGTTAGCAATTTTACCATAGGTAATGGAAACACATGGTCACTTCCACCGCTTGATTGGGATTGTACTGTATACACTGTATCAAACAACAGGAGGGCCAATATCAAAACACAAATTACAGATGAAAACTTTTGCTTCAAAAGACAAAACATATGCCAAGCATGATAATATAAAACAAAACAGGTTCATATTGATGCAAGTATGTAATTAGCTGTTGCCTGAGTAGAATGTTCATTTTATATATTTAGTAAATATAAAAGCAGTCAGTGAAAAAGGAGTCGTATCTAGCATCAAGCTGTGTGGGAACTAATAATAGTAATAGTTACTGTGTTTCATAAGACTCTATATGGTTTAATAACTGAACAAAAGCTCCCTGACAACTGCCTGGCACATTCGTAATACTTATTCAGCCTCAACGTGTGCGTTTATTACACATTCCTGTGATACTTGCAGGGAAAGAATGCTCCAAAATAAAAGTCCTTTGAAAACTGAAAAACGTGTCGTAAAGTTTGTCAGTTTTCTATGCAACATGATGTGAAAGTTAAGACAGTAGCAAACAAAATTTAGAAAAAATGAAGAAGTCTTTTTTATCACCAGTCTTCTAGATCCTGACTGCCAATTTAATCAAAGGGGAATATTTTGGAAATTCCATCTCAATGAACTCTAAAGAAAGAAAAAAATCAGCCTCGTGGATAAAACTGGTTGAGTGGAAGATAATAACCTTAGCTTTGTTCCTAAATGTTTTCTATCTTGGCTTGGCCACATCAATAACAAGATACATTTTTCCTTCACTGAAGCAAAACGTATTATGTTCCATCTTGGCCTTATGTTTGAAGGGGACTCACTGACCATTAATCATTGCAATAGCTTTTTGGGGGTTTCACAATCCAACAAAACTACAGAGACAGACTGTCAAAAGGTTCTGAAAGAATAAAAAAATATGTATGTACATATATAAGTATATATATATATATATATATATATATATATATATATATATATATATATATATATATATATATATATATATATATATATATATATATATATGTATGTACATACATATATATATATATATATATATATATATATATCTGTACATACATATATATATATATATATATATATATATATATATATATATACACACACACACACACACACACACACACACACACACACACACACACACACACACACACACACACACACACACACTTAGGATCAACTTTTTGATGCTTCAGGGTTGTTTTTTTTTAGGTGTTCAGAGCAACTGACATAAGTAGCATAACCCTTTATAAACCTTTCAAATCTGATGTAAAAACAGCCATTCACCATTATTTTCAGAACACTTTTTTTTATTTTCAGAACAAATCTGAATGAGCTATACCTGCGACTGCTTAAAAACAGAACTTTCTGTCTCCTTGTTATATAACAGCTACAAATATTGAAGTTTTTTAAGGGCTTACGTTACTCTGCAGTTAATTTAGGTAATTAAATTCAAATGTGGATGGAAAGATGTGCATCTGACAATAATCTTAGCTGGCAATCTGATCAAAGATAAGTTTTGGTCCGTGGGAGAATATTATTGTAACAAGTGCAGTACAGGAGAAAATACAAAGAAATTAAAAGAAAGAAAATGCAGAGGGGATAAATTATGTCTGAGACAAAAAGGGCTGAGATGATTATAAGCACTGTGACATTCTGGACGCAATCCACAAAAGTGGCTCGTTACATCGATGAATCTCTTCTGCATTCCCAAAATGGCTGCCAAATATGCTGAACTGGGCAAGACAAAGTGCAATGCTGGATTCAAGTGCAAAACTGTTGACATGTGATGGTAAAATACCTGACCAGAAAATTTGAAATCAAATATTAATTTACTTCATCTAAAAAAGGTTCACCAAGGTTGCCAGCAGTAATCTTGTTTGATTCATCCGTTTATCATAATCGTATGTGTGTGCATTCATTTGCAACAAAATGTAAATTTGTTCCAAATTTAAATTTTGTATCGGTAAAATTACATTTTAGCCTAAATGATCATGTAGTTACTGTAAGTGTACAGCAATGTGTAGACAAAAGTAAATACAATTCATGTCATACTGTATATTCCTGTACATGCTCGCTCCAACTTATTCAGGTTTTTCCATTTTGGGATGACATTTCATAATGAGGCCTAAATATCTTTTGAAAAGGAAATAATGGACATATTTTAATTGAATTGTCTCAGTAACTGGCCAACAGCGTTACCAGGTAATAGCATACGGAGGGTTGCTGCATGGTGTGTGTTTTCCAAAACATTTACCTTTTGCTTCAGGGTGATGCCTTGTCTTGTCTTTTTTGGAAACATGCACTTCTACAGCTGCACTTAGAAATGGTTTGAGTTACTCATCTGCTCTGCGTGCAAGTACAGTAAGAGACTCCTTTAATTTTTTTCTTTTGATGCTTTTTGTAATGTGTGTGTGTGTATAGATAGATAGATAGATAGATAGATAGATAGATAGATAGATAGATAGATAGATAGATAGATAGATAGATAGATAGATAGATAGATAGATAGATAGATAGATAGATAGATAGATAGATAGATAGATAGATAGATAGATAGATAGATAGATAGATAGATAGATCTATCAACACACATTTTCACTTGACCCAAAATTCAGGCGGGAAAAATACGTGAAAGCGTGAAAAAGATCAGTTGAAAAAAGTTCCAAACTGAACGCTGTGAAGCCACCATGGCAGTTTGTTGGTTAACAATAAATTGTTGAAGGGGAGGGGAAAAAAGGGAAAAGAAAGAAGAGGAAAAGCTACAGAAGACAAGTGAATAATAGTGAAGCCAAAAAGAAAATTGGGATTGATTGGTGGGCAGGGATGAATTGATCACCCCGTCCCCACCCTCCTGCCTCGTGTGGGTAGGTAGGTCCACTGTTGTATCTGCTGGGTCGTGCTCATATAATAACTGCAGACACACTCTTAAATATTCATTAGTCAGGGGTGGGTTTTAGCCATGACGCAGACAGAGGGCAAATGGCATGGCTCAAACACTGAATATTAATGCTCAAGTGGAATATACATTTAAATACTCATTAACAACCTCACTGAGATTAGAGGGGGGTCTGATATTCAAGACTACAAACACTCCCAAATGTGAATGGCTTACTCTCAGCTCTACTGTACACCTCTAGTATTGAAACCTAACGTTTTTTTGAAGCCAAGTTGTAGCTTATTTACAGACCAAAAAAACAATACTGTGTCCATTAAAAAAAGCAGATGTGGAGAATGTTTGCAGATGAGGGACATTACAGGTTGTGCTATCATCTTGACTCCAGCTCCACGCCCACGTGCAACCACACAAACTGTCAGATCAACGTGGGCTTATTCACGGGACAGATTTACAACTGGGCCATGGTAGAAATGTACATCAAAGCTGCTGTGTGTGTCTCTCTCTGCTGTGTCTCTGTGTCTCTGTGCTGCTCCGTGCGGCGCGCACGTCCCTGTTTTCCGTACGAGCCCATTCAAAGAAATACAAGCGATCCGGAGCTGCCAGCAATTACAACCAGCAAGCCTATAGGACCCGGCTGCCTGCGTGCAGGAGGCAGTTTGTGAATGAAGGGAAGAGGGGGGGCGGGGGGGGGGGGGAGTGATCCCCACAGAAAAAAAATTACATTAAATTAAAAAATAAAAAAAAATGAGAAGGGGGAGATGAATTTCGTGGTAGAAAAAAAACCGCCACGCACAAATCCATGGACACATGGGGATGGAGGGAGGTGGACGCGGATGGGGCTTCAGCAGAAATGAATTAAAGGAGAAGAGAAAAGAAAAGGCGTCTTGATCGCACCATGATCGAACCAGGACCAGCTCTGACTGACATGATGATGGATTTGCGTAAAGCTTCATGCATTTGCGCGCAACTTGTGCGCGCAAATGCATGAAGGTTTTGCGCAAAAGCTTCATGCATTTAGTGCGCAACTTGTGCGCCGGGCGAGTCCCGAGCTGAGCCGGAGAGAACATGCTGTCTCCACCATCCACACACCAGAAAACGAGGCGCTTTGTGGGACAAACATCTGTCCGCCACACACGTGCCTTATCTGGAATTGTCCCCCTTTTCCTTCCACAAGCACGCGGATCGATATATGAAGCCCCATCAATAAATGCAAAATAAATAAATAAAAGGCTGACATGTTGCTCAGGATAAACTCCCCATGACCCTAAGTGATTATAAAGAACCATCCACGTATTTATATTGTACAAATACTTCACACTTGTATACGTATTTGAACTTTAATCATTAGGCTGATTCGTCTGAGGAGCCTATGGGCCAAAAGAATTGCAAGTTGCCCCATGAATATTTTGCATCAAAACGTCTCAAAAGGCATAGAGACGGCGTCTCTTGCAACTTTAATTACACTAGAGCATGGCTTCAAATCTAGGCCACCCTTTTCTAAAAAAGCCTCACATTGCAAACATTTTACCACACTGCACGCTGAGAATTAAAAACAAAACAAAAACATTTAATAAAAAGGCGGATCAGGACAGTTGGAAAAAAAAAAAGATCATTCATTTTGGAGAAATGTGGCACCAAAATTCAAACCACATTTCCCTGTGGATCTTATTTATCACAGTATTGGTAAAATCACAGAATTTTAACCACTGTAATATGAGCCCATCTTAACAAATGCTGTTATTAAACCAAAAAACAATGGGATTTGCACATCTGTCTGAGTGAGGGCTATACATGTACGTGCATGGCTGCTTTGTATTTTTCAGATAATATGGAAACCGTCTTTTTCTGGTTTCAAGTTCAGTTCAGCAAAAGATGAATGTTAATCCCAGTCGTAAATTTTTTCAATTGAGAGTAAAAACTGCAGCGGTGAAAATTTTGCCACAAGGAAACGCGTTTCCTCTTCACTCAAAACAACTGACCTAAAAGCCAAATGCGCACGTCGGTCGGCTGCTACAGTTGTTCCGGCACAGTGTGTGTAAAATAGGAGCCAGCAGCAGCAGCAGCAGCAGCAGCATCGCTGAGCTTTCACTCATTAAGAGACCTGTGAACACACTTCTGACCAAACCCCCCCCCCAAACCCCCCCAACGGACACCAGGGCAAATCCCAAAGTATAGGGTTGAAGGTAAAAGGGCAACGGTGTGACAATAATGACAGATTGGAAACTTGCGTCATGCCAGGGCAACGCGTTTTTTTTTTTTTTGTTTGGCTTTTTTTTTTTTTTTGTTGCTTTTTTTGTGCGGTCGAACTGGACAACAAAACCCCGCTGGCAGCCAAAAAACCGAGTCCCCTTTTCACTCAACGTACGCTACTCGCTTTATTTTTACGTTTCAAATGGTGGCTTGACGTTAAATAGATCCAAAGACCAAAAAAAAAAGAGAAAGAAAAAAAAATTAAGTTTCGGATTAAGTACAGTTCTAATAATTTTGCTTGATTAAAGCCAGTTACAACTATGGAAGTCAGCGGCTCTGACTGCATGCACTCCTCCTAAAAAATGAGCACAATGTTTGAATCTATAGTACTAGTATGTGTTTGTATGTCCTCCCTAAAATTATAACGTTAGAGCTGTTGTAAGAAAAACAAGACCAATCCCCTTTTCCTGGCTACTTTTTCTCAATTTCTTACCTGCACTTCGAAGCTCGTTCAAAAAGTGGCCACAGCGTTTCCACGGATACCCCCCCGGCAAAGCGCGTTTTAGTTTTTCTGATATGTTCCTTTACTTTGTTTCATTTCTCACTTCCATCTTCTTTTCATCTCATCAATAAACACACGCTGCAGCCTACCTTCATAGAGGAGCTCAGTTCAAGTGTGCCCTCCCATTTTTTAACTATACATCGAGTACTTGGAGGGGTGGCGGCGGCTGGGTGGGGGGGTGGGGGGGTGGAGGGTGAAGACAGGCACGCCTTTTCACTTAAAGCTGCGATTGGAAGATCAGGACACTGTCTTGGGTTGGATCACAAACCCGTCAACATTAGAGCGCCCCAATAGCAGGGAGAACAGTCTCCATGTTGTCTCTCTGGAAGCGGTGGGAGTTGTAGTAATAATAATAGTGGATGTGCTCGTAGTGTTCCTGCCTGCACTCGATGTACTCAACTTTTTCAGAGCAGGGATACATTATTATAGGCATTTTTATTATTATTATTAGGGGCGAAGGCACAAAAAGGAAAAATGGGATCATAACAGTGATGTGAAAGGAAGAAAGCATTTCCTTCCACCATAAATCCCTCACTTTTATATGTTTCACTATTACATGAGTTTCAACGTCCCGCCGTGCATAAACACGCCGCTCACAAATGAGAATAAAACTCTTTAAAATGTATCCCTCCGGTTTGGATCAAAAGGGACGGGGGGGAATTGTCAGTTATATGTCCAGGACCGGTCTGAACTTTGCATTGGCCACAGCCTCTGCCAGTACGCCGAGCCAGCTGCGACGCGGCTCCTCATTGGACGGCGGCGCTGTCAATCAAACGGGAAAGACCAACAAGCTAGATTGTGTGCCGTGTCTTCTACTTTCTACGCATTTCTATTTTCTCATTTATTTATTTTTTAACGTCCCGAGCTGACCTCCAGTTTGCGAGCAGGGGGAAAAATGGTGTCGATTCAGCCCGGCCAATCAGACTTGGTGGAGCGAGGGCTTTTTTTCTTTCGCTGTTGTTGTTGATTTTTATTGTTTCCTTTATCAAGCGCCTTGAGATACATTCTGGCTTGCTTAAGAGAGAAAAAATAAAAAAAAACTCAGTTATGGGTCATGTGGGATCCCCCCGCACCCCCGTATTAAAACCCCCTCCCTGTCTAGACAGTGACAGGTGTGTGCGCCTGCCTGTGCACACTTTTGTCTTTCAATTCAAATCACAATAATGAACCGCTCCCACCACTTTCTCATTGATACCTCAGTAAAACTCCTATGTGTCTTATTGTGTAGTAAACTGTACGGCCGTTCACTGTAAGCAGCGCTACATTTTGACGAGTTTTTAACGACAAAGAGGTCAGCTGAGGTTACGCTCGATCAGCCTGTCTGATCAACCATGTTTGTGTGGCTGTGTATTTTTATTTATTCGGGGAGGGGGGGTCCTACACACTCCTGGGAGAACCTTCCTCTCAGAAAAAAACTGCCCTCTTGAACTTTGCTTCTGCAAGCCCCTCCAACCACACAAGAGGAGGCAGAGGTGTCGCTTCAGCTTCAGACGGACGCCATCTCTCTCCGTACGGGGGTTGTTGTGCGAGCAGCGCGGTGATCTCCGCTGACGCTGCGCGCCATCTGCAGGCCTGCGATGACGCCGAGCAGCGCGGGTTCAGCGGAGGACACCCCTCCGTCACTGCTTTGACCTACATTAACCAGGAAGACCGCTGCCGGCCCTAATGCGAGGCTTTTGTAATCCCTGCACATAAATCACGTATGCAGGAGTGCTTTTAATGTTAATGAAATGTCAGAATTAAGACATTTTTTATAGGAGCGGGAGCCGAACAAGCGGGAGAGGAGAGGGGCAGGGTCCGTGAGGTAAAAGCGTTCCCGGAAACAGGCTCAGCCGGCCGGCAGGGCACGTGCAAAGAGGATTCACCACACGGAGAACATTTTGTGTCTATTTTTTATGTCATGTTTTTTGTGTTTTTGATTTTTAACCAAACCTGACTTTGTGTGGCGTCATTTGGCTGCCATTGAGATTGAAAATGATAATAATAATCGAATAATTGCCCACACAAATAATTTTTTTTTCTCCAAAACAGCCATTGCAGTAGAATTAAGCCTTGTGGGTACAATTAGGAAAAAAAGAAACACGTTTTTTTCCCCCCTAATTGTACAATATTATCCTCAGTTATGTAGTATGGAACAAATAAAGCAAATATAGTAATGCATCAAAATAAAAGTGACTAAAATATGTCTTAACAAATAAAATAGTAACCCATTATGCTTCAACCAATTCAAATTTTGACAAGATTTCTTAATAGTTCAAATAAAAACAACATATAGATATAGATAAGTGAAAAGGTAAAAATAGATCAATTTAAAAAAGAGTAACCTTTTTCCTTTTTTTTTTGCCGGATGTCTGAACAGCCTGAATATGCACATTTTTCATTTTTAATTATATAAAGGAATTCAGAAAATACAAATACATTACACAATAGGTTAAATATATTGGTAATATTTTCACATTTTACAAAATGGAACAAGTCTCAACAAAAAAGCAGTAAAATACACAAGTCCAAGTGTGAATAAAACCTGAATCATATAATAAATCAGTTCAAGTTGTCAAAGACTTGAACACTCAATCTCAATAAGAGCTTAACAGGACACAATGTTTTAGCTTAAATTAAATTAAAAAATAAAGAAAACTGCTATACTGCTAAAAAGTACCACCTACTTTGTGGCTCTTTAACTTAAAAATAAACTTTTAACTGGTATGTACATGGGATGTATGCCATGATTGTGAAATCTAACCCCTGTTACGGATGATACAGAGGAAAACACAGCTCTCACTATTCATTACCCAGAATTGAACATTATTATCAATTTTCACACTTTTAAATACAAAATTAAAAAAATAATCCAACAAATAGTTGTGACGATTAAAGAATCATTAGACATTTTTAATTATTTTTCTTTACTCCATTTTTGCCTCACTGTACCTTTTTTCATTGGAAATATTGCATCAGTTTAATTTTTTCTAACATTTATTTCTTTATGATTAATATCTTATTTCAAATGTTGATTCTTACACGTCTAAAATGCCCTCTTCTAAAATGGGAACATTATGTTTTATTTCACTTTGCCAGGTTAGTGTTCAGTGTGACCAATAGAGGGCAGCACTGTAACCTATCCATTTATGGCATTTATTTATTTGGTTATTCATGAATTTTCCTTCCATGCTGCCCTACCTTATTTAAATACAAGGTTTGCCTTGCATTTACCCATGATTTGCAATTGACCTTGGGTGTTTTAATACAGCAAAAGGAAGTTAGGGATCTTTTTTTTTGTTAATTCGGTTCCTTGTAGCTTTGAAGGGATTCAGTGAGATATCAGTAGATGGATATTTGTCTTTGGCCATGTGGACTTGGAGCCAAAAACGGTACAAGTTGAGTTATCCTTTCAAAGTATCCCACATGGAATACATCCATATTTGCTGTCTGTGTGTATACTAGATATAATAGTGTACAAGTGGACTCACAGGCCTCGTCATTGTATATCTTTTTCCTATTTTAATACATTGTGCAAAATGAATGACCCACAAGTTATTCATTTTGCAGACAGTCTCCAGACAACACAGTACAGGCAATATGGCAACTAATAATGTGCAAACAGATTAGAGCTGGTGCAATTAAAATGCTGTTTCTGTTCCTAAGCCTCCTTTGTTTTAAGCCAAACTGGCAGAAACATGTTTGAATCTTCATCTCATCTTTCTCATTATGTAAAACGTATGTCCTTAAAATATTGTGCAGTAGGCACGCTTTGCAAATCATTTTGGACCATGTTTATTGTGGACAGCAATAGATAACAGTGAGAAGCAACACAGAAGATATTTGGAAAAAAGATTAAATAAAATCTGATGGCGCTGCAGTCCAGTAACTGGATTACACTGTTTTTAGTTGTGCAAGCACAAAAAGCTTTACTATTCAGTTATATCCATTTATTTGCTGTCCGTTTGCTGGTCATGTGTCCAGGGGATCATAAATGTGAGCTGGTGAAGTTATCAGTCATCTTAAGTTTGATCTTAAAACAAGTCAGTAAGTTTACAACAAGCTCCACTACTTTCTTCCCATTGTGTTACCATAACAACGCATACAAAGTTCTGTGTTATCTCAAAAACAGTTTGAATTAGATTAGTCTTAATTTTGTTTTGTACTGTGACTTGATAAACCAAATACATAAATCCACCCACACATGTAGAAGTGAGACACACCTTAACATTGAGTTTTACTCACTATTATTATTATGAAGATGAGTCTCAAAGGAGGAACATTCAGTATTTATGAGCACATAACAATGTGTCTATATTAATTTTCAATGTTTCAATCTGATATAAATGTGCTGCTACACCCGTAGTGCATCTGCAGTGTGCAGATGTGATCCCAATTGCACAGTAAGAACATACTGAGTACCAGGACACATATAATACTACTACTACTACTAATGATAATAACAATAATAAAAATAATAATAATAATAAAAATGTGGTTAGGAAATAAAACATATTTCTGTTACCCGTACGGTTCATATATTTTGTGCTTTAAAGAAACATTATACAACACCTCTATCTTGTCCCTTATAAAGTGTTATGTTTCTGTGAGAGATAAAAATGAAGGAGAAGTAAGAATAAAATGACTTAAAGCTACTGGAAGTAGGAACATTTGAAATACAATCAGTTGATGTCAGTCTGCCATGCAGAAAGAAGATGAGATTCTGCTCATCTTCCCAACTGCATTGAAAGTACATTGTCAACAAGTACTGACAAAAACTTTCTTTTGTCAGCTTTGCTTCTCTTTTTCTATTTCATTCTTTGGTATTTAGTCTTGGGTGTTAATTTGTATATTACTGGGCTTAAAATAACTCATTTGTGGCTTCAAAGTATGTCAGTAACAATATTGGTATTTCACTATATCCTACAAACAATTATTCCAGACAAGCCAGATGTTTCTCAAAATTATAATTGTTCTTTTTTTTCACGTTTTTTAGAGATTGTTTTTGCCTCAAATAACTTTGTCTTTTACACTGTGTCATTATATTCTACAAAAAGTGTTAAAAAAAGGACACTCTTTCAGATTGTGTTGCATCTGACCCAAAGCCTGTGTTGCTCTGCTCTTTATACAGGCAGGAACAGTTCTAACCTAATAGTATTTGTTCTGAAGTTCAGAGTTTAAGAGGAAAAAGCTAAATGACAGCATTTTTAATTGGTTTATGTTTTGAAATCAAATGGTGGATTCTTCAGACCACCTTCTGACAGGAAATCAAGGAATTGTGTCTGCACTTAAATCACACACATGGCAAGCCGTTTGACTATTCCATATCCTTGATATCACACCTCAGTATCCTTTACTAGTTTGCCCTTTGACTTTACTAGTTGAACATTTTTTTTTGCAGTAGTTCAGCATTTTGTAGCATTAGTATAACAAAAGGTTTCACTAGTCACACTTGTCAAGCAACTGGTAACACTTTTATCCAGCTAGTTTGAGCAGAGGGTGTACTAGGTAAGAATTTGAGCGGGCTGTGTATCAAAGAGAAAGGGGCAATAGACAAGACTTTATTTGACTTTATTTGGAAGAATATGCTATTTTCCTGGATCCGGTGAGGAGGTGTCTGTAAAGGGAAGGTATCGGAGAATGTCCTCGGAACGGTTCACTGCTATGGCATCAGCAATCAGAGGTAAACGGAGTCCCTGTTCAGATGACCAATACATCCGTCTCCGTGGGTAGCGGATGAAGGTCATGACTAAGTTTATCCCAAGGAATGCCTTCATTTGTTCTGCTGTAGCATTCAGGTTCTCCCTTCCCTTCTGGAGGGCATAGAGGTTGGTGTGGTATGTCATATCATCTATGAGTTCTTCTGGGAAGAGGTGCAAGAAGAATTCCAGGGGCTCAGTTGCTTGAACATTTAGACTCCACTCTCCCAAGAAGTCCGGTAACATTCCCTCACATGGATTGTCCTTTACTTTCCAGGTGTGTCTTTTTTGTTGTTTTTTTCTTTGCTTTTGCTGACAAAATGCTGACAAAACAAAACTCATGACGTTTTCTAATGCAAAATCCAAGCCAGTGAATCTCCCGTCCATCACTACTTTTCAGGGTTCTGAGATTGAATCTGTATCGCAATTTAAGTATCTTGGATTCATAATTGATGATTCGCTCTCATTTAAGCCTCATATTCAGCATCTTGTAAAAAAGTTGAAACTAAAATTGGGTTTTTATTTTAGAAATAAGGCTTGCTTTTCCTTCGAAGCCAAAAAGAGACTTGTTGCCACCACTTTTATGTCTGTGCTTGACTACGGCGATGTCCTATACATGCATGCATCTGCTCTATGTCTTCACTCATTGGATACTGTCTATCATGGAGCATTGAGATTTATAACAAATGTTAGATCTCGTACTCACCACTGCTCTTTGTACACTCGGGTCGGATGGTCTGCTCTGTCCACCCGTAGACTCTATCATTGGCATGTCTTTGTTTATAAGGCCATTCTTGGCCTACTTCCACTCTACTTAGGAAATTATGTTTTTCAAAAAAGCACTGGGAGTCATAACCTTCCCAGGACTTATTTGTATTGTCTGTACCTAGGGTCCGCACTAAACTAGGTAGTAGGGCCTTCAGCTATGCTGCTCCTTATGCATGGAATGAGTTGCAGAAAATTTTAAAATTAAGAGATCTGGTCTCACTTGATGCTTTTAAAGTTCTCCTGAAAGACTTGGAAGCAAGTACATTTAGCTGTAGGTGCTTTGATTGTTGTTGATTTTGACTATTTTTGCGATCTGTTTACTGTTTTGTTAAAACTGTTTTAATTGTTATAAATTGTTCTTATGTTATTTGTTTTTGTAACCATGTTTCTGCCTGTCTTGGCCAGGACTCTCTTGTAAAAGAGATTATTAATCTCAACGAGACTTTCTCCTGGTTAAATAAAGGTTAAATAAAAAAAAAATGTAAAAAAATTTTTGCGGGTGGTGCTGGTGTGTCAACAGATCCCCCTGCTTCCACACCAGGTTCTGCTGCTATTTCATCTGGGCTTTCTTCCTCCACATCCTCTACATCCGGTCCTTCCTCCTCAGATGCACTTTCACATTGAGCTAGAGTTTTTTTATATTAGTTTTTTTTCCAGACAGATACAAAGGCTGCCTGGATCTCTTTTAAAAGACACTCTCATCCCTACACCAGTTCCAGCTCCTTCAGTCAGGACACAGATACAGAGCACCACAATGCAAACCAAACATTTTAAAAACAGTTTTATACCTACTGCCATAATCCTCCTAAATAAATAGATATGGTTTTAGCATTTTATGTGATTATGGTTTATGTTTATGTTGCATTGTATGTATGTAAGAAAACAATTCTTGACAAATATAAAAATAAGGACCTCTAAAACTCAATTTACCTTCTGTATGTGATCCATCATATATGATACAAATGTAACTACCTGCATTCATGGCTGGTCATGGATCATTAAAGAAGTGACTGGAAATTACATTTTTGAGTTTAGGATATTGTAGGAGACTAGTTTAATTATGCCTTGATCTTTGTTTATTAATCGTTTGTGTATTGTGTATTTTGTTTTTTCTTTCTTTTCTTCTTTTATTTTATTTTATTTTAATTTTTATATTTTCTATTGCATATGATATGATATTGTGAGGAAGGGACAGGACTAAACAAGCATTCTGCCTCCTCCTGTTTCCTCTCCAACACATTATTTTGCTGTTGTTCTTTATTTCTGGATGAGACTGTTAAATTGTTTGGCTTTTTTTAATATTTTGATGCTTTTATTTTGATGGTGATTTGTTGTTGTTCAAGATAAAGCCAACAATAAAACAATAATAAAATAAACAATATGTACTAATGGTGTCTTATAGATTGTCACACTGTGGTGGGGTTGTCTTGTCTTGGGCCTTTTTGTCTTGTCATTACCTGTTTTATTTTGAAAGAAGTAACTCTCCTCTCGTTTCAGGTCACTTGCCCTTCCTCTTGTGTCACCGGCCTGATTGCCCTCCCTGAAGCCTGATTGTGTTCACCTGATCTTCATCACCATCATGTGTTTAAATAGTCTGCGTCGCCCCTGGTCTTGTGCCAGTGTGTTCGTCTTGGTTCATGTGTGTTCACCCCAGCCGTCTTCACAGTTTTTGGATCACAGTTCTTATCAGTTTCCTCCTGAGAGATTTTTTGTTGTAAGTCTTATATCCAAGTTGAATTGTCTAGTTAATTTTTGCATAGCCTTTTGTTTCCTCCATGTGGAGTGGTTTTGGTATTGATTAACCCTGAAGCACGTTATAGAAAATATTCCATAGCCTGCTTTTTTCTCAGCCTTGGGATTAAACCGGAATTGCTATTAAAGACTTTGATACCCTGCATCTGCGTCCTATGTATAAGCCTGGTCCTGACATACAGGACTGTCTCAGAAAATTAGAATATTGTGATAAAGTTCTTTATTTTCTGTAATGCAATTTATAAAAAAAAAAAAAAAAAAAGTCATACATTCTGGATTTATTACAAATCAACTGAAATATTGCAAGCCTTTTATTATTTTAATATTGCTGATTATGGCTTACAGTTTAAGATTAAGATTCCCAAAATATTTTAATATTTTGAGATAGGATATTTGAGTTTTCTTAAGCTGTAAGCCATGATCAGCAATATTAAAATAATAAAAGGCTTGCAATATTTCAGTTGATTTGTAATGAATCCAGAATGTATGACGTTTTTGTAATTGCATTACAGAAAATCACAATATTCTAATTTTCTGAGACAGTCCTGTAGATGACCCTACTGCAAAGCAAATTTACCTTTGGGTACAAATAAAGTTGAACTGAACTGATGCTCTTAAAAAGAGCCTATTTTAGTCATAAATAGATGTGATACATATAATTCTACAAATTAAATAAAGTAAAACATGATGGTATTTTCATTAAGTGTTCTGCACAGTCATTAAGGAGGTGAAGTTACACCGAAATCTGCTCAGGCTTTAATTCAATTCAATTCACTTGTATTTATATAGCATCTTGAAAGATCTTCATGTTCGTTTGTCTGGTGCACCATAAGAAAACCCGTGAACAGAATCAAAGTTAATACAAGCTTTTATTTTATCATGCACAATATTTTCTAGCCGGATGTTCACTTTTCTCAAACCATACAGGTAGGAGGGAGATGCACACTGTGCTCATCAATCCAGTCGTATTCATACTGAAAAGGGAAGTGTTCTTTAAGCCGATGTTGAACCTTATCCGTGGAGACATCTGTGGGGAAAGAAACCTAAACAGGTCAAACTTTCAGCCGTATATATCCTGCTGATTGTTTCTTACTTGAGATGCTAACTCAGCAAATACCTGAGATCACCAAAACTTTGAGAAAAACAGGATGCAACCTATCTGTTTTAAAACATCTGTTTCTCTTCTTTGTCTTCATCTAAAGAAGAACTCAGCTAAACAATCTAGTCATACAAGCACTAGCGGAGCAGGCAGGGGGACATAAAAATGAAAGAAATAGTCCCATCTCCCCTTGTGTGTCTGACTGTCATGCACGGGTACGTGCACGCATGTTGTCTGTTTACTTTTAGCCAGTTGTCGCATCAGAAGTCTAGCCTTAAAGCTGCTGGTGCTATGATGAGGCCACACACATACTGTGAATAGTTCGGATTTGAAAAAGGATTAAAATTAAAGTTTTTGCATTTTGGATCGTTCAATGTGTGCTTTCCCCCCCTTGGATGTAAATATTTTTTGAACATATATATTATATTATAATATTTTATATTATATATATTATATTATAATATTTTAGTGGTTCTCTGCCCACCGCTGGATGAAACCATCATTGGTAAGCTGTCATAATATTAATTATTTCTGATAACATTGTCATAATGCCGAATATATGGCCTTTCCTATATTGTTTGTTGCTGTTTGACCGCCGTGTCGCTCGGTCAGTGTGTTAAATACATGTCGTTGCACATTGTAACTGTTGTTGTGAAGGTTGAACACGTGTGTCTGAATTGTGCTGTATTGAATCCGACATCACTTGATGTCATTTGATTTTTATCTCCAGTTTGATACATATATCTTAAAGGAGCATGAGGCTCCTTTTAAGAAATGAGACTCTCTAGCGCCACCCTTCTCCACGACGGCCGTTGGGGGTACTGTTCAAGGCAAAGGAGAGATACACTAGAGGGCTCATTCTTTTGGGTTTGGAACGCTTCATCTGACATTATTACTAGAAAACTTAAAACGTATACGAATTTTTTTCATAAATCCTGCCTCAAGCTCCTTTAAAGTCTGCATTAGGCTTATAATTAGGTTTGACATAATGACTGGGGGGTTAGGGCGGAGTGCGTATTGGAGAACCAACACCCTTCCTGCCTCCTCATTAGCATTTTGTTTAACTAGTGGTATAATGACATTTTTGGTTTCATTGAATCACTAGTAAAACTAAAACATTTACAAGTAAACTAGTAAGCATACTGAACACTTCTAGTTTACTAGTCATTTTTTTACTAGTATAACTTGTACCTTTTGTGGACCTTACTAGTCAACAAGTAAAAAATTTATTTATCTACGAAACTAGCAAGACTAAAGAGACCATAACTAGTTGACTAGTAAAAGATTGAGGCCAGTACTAGCTGACTAGTATATTTACTAGTTTACTAGTGAGCTTTTTTACTCTTACTTTTTAACTAGCACACAACTGTATTAACTAGAAAGCAGAAACCTGTTAACATGTCAGGTATTTTGAAGCCCACTAGTTAACTTGTATAATGTACTAGTTAACTCATGTCACCCAGAAGCCTACTAGTGTGTTAAAGTGATGACTATCTTGGATTTTGATGCTACTACTAGGAGGCATTGCTTCACTGGTACATCCTCTGCTCAAACTAGCTGGATAAAAGTGTCACTAGTTGCTTGACAAGTGTGACTAGTGAAACCTTTTCTTATTGTAACCTTGTGGATGTGCCGATACACAGGGGCTTCAATTAAAGAGGCCAAGACGGTCAGCGTGGGTCAATCTGCCATTTATTTTACAATGAATAAAACTCTAAAATACCACAGTCAATGAAGGAAAAGAAGATAGACAGACATATCATGGCTGGGGAGCCAACCACTCACTGCCTAGGACACTGGGAGTAAAGTAAATATCAGAAATATCAAAAAAATAAGTATAAACCTAACACACATCAAATGAAAACACCACACTATAAGTGAACTCCCAGCGCCTCGACCACACGGTGAATAGAGGACACCGCCAGCCGCAACACTAGAAAACAGGAGAAGACAGAATGTTAAAACTAAAATAACTAAAACTTAAAATACTAAACTAAAATAAACGGCAATCAGTGCTATGCCTCTATATTTTAAAACAGTGAAAGTTTCGGTCCTACAAACAGAGAGACCCACAATTAAAATCATTAAAATACAAATACCTCAGGGTGCATATACATGCACCCCTACGCTACCCTAACCATAAAACTACTAGACATAAAATAAAACAATGCTAAAAACCCCTAAATGTTCCTTACCATGGGGCAGAGAGTCAAGAACAGCCAACTCACACAAAGGACAGAGAGAGAGTGACACCCTGCGTCACCTGCTGTTAATCAGAGTTCCTGTGTTCCTCTGATTGGTCTCTCCGCTGACCTACTGCTACATACTAGTGGTACAAAATGCTAAACTAGTGCAAAAAAAATTAAATTAGTAAAGTCAAAGTGCAAACTAGTAAAGGATACTGAGGTCTCAAGGGTATCTCAAGGATATGGAATAAATATTAAAACGGCTTGCCGCACGCGCACGCACGCACGCAAGATGCAAACTTTAATCTAAATCTTAGTATTACTATCATACTGAAAAATGTGGCTTATTTCCATATATTTAATCGATATTAATGCTTTTCACACTAATTTTATTGAGTTCCAGTGACATTTTTAGACCACACTTGATAATGTCAGGCATAGGCAACCATGGCAATGAGAGTTCAAATAGCACACTGCCTAACGAGCCTTTTTTTCGAAGACAGTTGAAGTACCATAAATGAGTTATCACTTTGCTGAGTTTCCGAGAACACAGCCCAAGTGCTATAAATGATTAATAAGCTTCTTCACTAGTATTTTAGTTCCCAAGAGCCTCAGTCAGTGTCTGCCTTGTAGTTGAGATATAAGAATAACGTGCCAGTAGATCCTGAGATCTTCCCACATCTCTCAGCTTTGTGCTCCACGTGTCAACTCACCTTCAAGTGTAGGAAAACACTGCATCAGAAATGACACGAAATGCCTATAACCTTCACCCTTCTGTGACTCTTGGTGATTCTTCTTCACGCTGATTAAAATGCACACACCGCTTTACTGTAAACTGCCTGGAGGCAGAGCAGATTTCTTTTATTCTGATACAAAACATTCATGTTTGATGCTGTGTAAATGGCTATTTTTGTTTTGCTTTTGTTTAATTCATGTGTCATGAATTTCGGTGAGCAGCTGTAAGTTCATTTAAAAAGAATCAAAATTGTATGTAAGTAAACGTCATTGGACTGTGAGTGGAGGGTTTTCCACAAAATACATTTTTTATCACTGTCTTCACAGTCTCCCTTAAAATGAATTTCCTTTTATAGTAAGTAAAAAGCAATAAACCTTATTACCACATCTGCCTCTCAACAGCCTTGTGATAGATCCTTCCACAGGCCTCGTGTTGCTTGTCAGATGGACATTAATATTCCTGAGGTGAGAAGAATTCCTGGTGATGATGGAAAAATGTGTTGCTTCACCTCAGGAAGTACATATAAATACTGCTTTGTCAGAAACAGGGCCACAACTGTGAATGACCAAAAAGGGTCATGGCAGGTGGTTAGACTTTGTAGACTTTGACATCTGCACATTTAATCTGCAAAAAAAATGGTTGGGACTTTGAAAAGTGAGATGATTTTTTTTTTCTCCACATGCAGTCCTAGCGCAAAAAAAAAGCCTGTGACTGTTTCAGATAGGACTTCATCTTTTTCATTCTGTGCTCCAATGGAGTCTGGACGTTGCTTAATTTTAGAATTTCAAAACCAGAAATGACATTGCGCAAACATATTTTCACATTGTATTTTTGAAATTTACATTTGATTAAAAATATATATTACGTAGCCTCAGTGAGATGTTAGAACGTGCAGGGAATGTTGCCTTCAAGGCTTTATAAGAATAAAATGCCCCTTGTGATTTTACCTACTAACTTTTTGATAGTTTGGTAATCAAAACAATAACAAAATAACAATTTGACATTATGAAGTAGTACATGACCATGGGACGTCAATCACCATCACACCTATAACTTGTGAAGAAATGTTATTAGCAGTGAAATTCTTGGCAATAGATGGAAATGTTCATTATGTGTGAAGGAAAACAATAATAAGTTGTTTCCTACTGACTCTTAGTATATTATGCTGCTAGATGTTACCTGGATGATGTAAAGGTTCTTCCAGCTTGAAGGAAATAATAAAAAGTCATCATATAACTCACTGAACCATTATTCTTATAATTATTATACACTTTGTGGCAGGGTGGAGGAGCTGCAGCCACTCAGGCTGACGGGACACAGGTGTGGCCCGTCAACCTCTCCACCCCGCCAGCCTTGATAAGGCGGGGCTGGACAGCAGCAAGGGCTCGTGGGGAGACTGAGAAGCTGCTGCTGGAGCTGTGTGAAGGTGCTTGTGCACGTGCATGTGTGGCGGTGATTTTGCTGAATAAAGGGTTCTGCACCTAACTCCGTGTCCTCTCTATCCTGTCGGTCGGGCCCCCGTAGCACTCGCCCTGCTACAAACTTTAAGGGCAAAAATGTTGCATATTTTACCTTTAAGACACCAAAAAAGACACCAAATGCATTGTCACACTCATACTTCTCCCAATGATGGATCCTGCAAATCACAATGGCAGCTTTGGCTCCATTAGAGCAGTGGTTCTCAACTCCGGTCCTTGGGACCCCCTGCCCTGCATGTTTTAGTTGTTTCCCTGCATCAACACACCTGATTGAAATTAACAGTCGTCACCAGCTTGTCATCAAAGTCTGGACAGTTCTGTTGATGACACAGCTCCTTGTATCACGGTGTGCTGAAGCAGGGAAACATTTAAGACATGCAGGGCAGGGGGTCCCGAGGACCGGAGTTGAGAACCACTGCATTAGAGGACACTGCTGATGCAGGACCAGGAGGGAGTCTTCAGGGATCACACCGATCTGCTGGTCCAAGATGAAGACTGGATCATCAGCTGGTTCATGTCACCAAGAGGATTCTTCTGGATCTCTGCCCTGAACTGGACCCAGCTGCTCCAATTTGACCAACATGATGTTTTCAGCTGGAGCTGCTAAAACATCCCACCCCCCTCACAACGGACACACTGGAAGACGCAGGGCTCCACAGATGCTAGTGCATGTGACCCATCAATTCAACGACAACCGCCTTAAGGCTGAATTATGCTTCTGCGTCAAAACGACGCCGTGTCTACGGCGTGTGGTTTTTGTACACGCAGAGGACACGCCGTCACATGCGCCGTCAGTGACGTGCACCTCCCGAAAATTGTAACTACGCGTCGAGGAGACGCCGTCCACACGCAGACCGAGAGGGCTGTGATTGGTTCGTTTGAAAGCGAAGCATTTCCGGTTTCCGGTTTGAAGCAGTAGTGAACTTCCAGGGCTTTTTTCTTCGTTTATGTGTGATTTTTTTTGTTTTTGTTTTTTGCACAATAGTTGTCCTTATTTCTTTGATTTACTGTGACCGGAAAAAGTCGGATAAACCATTCAGAAAAAGATCGCTAACTAGTGGCCGCGGGGGGTACTGCACCGCGACCAAATGGAGAGACGGAGAAGTCTGAACAGTTCGTGACGGTGTCACGGGTGCGCCGTGTGCTCTGCGTGTGTGTGACGCAGAACCATACTCAGCCCTTTAGGCAGCAATGCCTCCCCCCCAGCACCGGCCAGCCCCCAGACGTGGAAGCTCCGGGCTCACACCTCAGCCCACAGCGGTCTGAGGTGTGAGCTGATGTTTACTGCACAACAGTCCGAATTCCCCGCTCAAGGCCAGTGGCCACCATCCAGCCAGACCACCAAAGTTTCCACCAGGCCAAGCACAGAGCTCCCCCCTCGATGAGCAGCCCCATTCCCCACTCCCCTCCCCCAAGGACCACAAGAAACCCAGTCAACATTCAAACCCCAGAGCGGCAAGATCCTCATCCACCAGACCCCACTGGATGATGAAGCCAATAAACAGGGTCCAGAGAGAATGCAGTTCTGCCAAATGATGTTTAGTGGAAGCAGACATTATCTCGTTACTGATATGATCTGACAAAAGATTCCTAAATTGATTAATACATAGATGAATTTTTTCCCAGTACATAAGAATGTTTTTTCTTTGCGATACATAAGGCAGTGAGAACCAAAGAAGCCAAATAAGTTCCATGCAGATGTCACCCAGGTGACCTAGTATGTATAGTGTGGTCAACGATGTTGTCAAGGTCACAGTGAGAAGGGTGGGGGCCGGTTACCTCAGTGATGTTGCGGTCACGATTTTAGTTGATGT
Organism: Cololabis saira; assembly: GCF_033807715.1. Classification (NCBI taxonomy): domain Eukaryota; kingdom Metazoa; phylum Chordata; class Actinopteri; order Beloniformes; family Belonidae; genus Cololabis; species Cololabis saira. Next base: position 11,555,594 of record NC_084600.1, on the reverse strand, counting down.
CACAGTTTTGGTATTTAGTTCTTCATTTACGTCTTGACTTCCCTTGTTCCCATCTGCCCTGATCGTGTGCACCTGTGTCTCATCAAGCCTTCTGTGTATATCTTGCCTTGTCTTTCCCTTGCTCCTTGCTGGTCCATACCGTTTCATCCCTCGCTTTTGGATTTTGTCATGTTAATGTTCTGGTTTTTTGCAATCCTGCTCAGCAGTGCTTTTGGTCTTGTTTATTTAATAAAACATGTTTTTGGGACTCTTGGTCTCCTGCATCTGGGTCCTATCCTCCACTTCAATGACAATCGCAGAGATACAGCCTGCATTACCTTTACAAGGAGAGGGATTGATATCCTCACAACAGGAGGGGATGACTGCTCTATTACAGAGGTGTTTGAAGGTGTTTTCCAGTCACGAATAGGATATTGGCTGTACAGGTGTGGTCAAACACCAGATTCTATCAGGAGCAGCGCCTCCAAGTTGAGAACGGTATCTTCCTGTTCCACCAAGTCTCTACACCGAGATCTATAGCTTTCTGAAGAATATGAATACAAAGAATTTGCTTAGTATACTTAGAATATGCTAAGTCTGGGGTGATACAAGAAAGTGCAAGTCCATGGGCAGCTCCAATTGTGTTGGTGAAGAAAAAGGATGGCAGATTCTTCGTGGATTATCACCGGCTGAACGCTCTTACCCATAAGGATGCAAACTTAACTGAACCGAAGGCGGCCAAGTGGTAATCCACCCTAGACATGGCTAGTGGCTACTGGCAGGTAGAAATAGACACTGCTGCCCATGAGAAGACGGCATTTATGATGCCCTTCAGCCCGCATGAATTTAACCAGATGCCCTCTGGCTTATGCAATGCCCCTGTGACCTTTCAACGGTTGATGCAATGCTGCTTAGTGTCACGGCAGAACTAAGATCTGGACCCAAATGCACGACCGGAGACCAGTTCAAAATAAAACAATCTTTTTAATGCAAAGTATCAACAAAAAGATCACTCCACAGAGGAAAATTCTCAAACTGCAAAAAAAAAAGAAATGCAAGACCTGGCTTTAACAAATTGCTTGACATGGACGATAGAACACTTGATGTAGCAGACAAGACGAACTGGCAACAAGACAAGGGGAGACAGACTATTTATACATGAGGTAGGGGAACACAGGTGGAGCCAATCAGGGGCGGGGTTGGCAATCACAGTGGAGGGAAAAATCACAAAGGAGGGAAGTCAGGATCTGAAACGAGAGGGAGAAGGTGACTATCAAAATAAAACAGGAAGCCACAAGACAACATAGACACAAGACCAAACTAAACACAATTTAATGTTTCTTGGACATGACACTTAGATGAGATGCAAAATGACTTCCTTTCAATTTACTGAGATGACGTCATTTTTTTCAACCGACTTTTACAGCCACATACAACACCTGGAAGAGGTGTTCCAGTGTTTTCACCAGTACGGGTTAAAGCTACAAACTGTGAAGTACTTGGGGCATGTCATCTGTGTGGTGTGGAGATGGATCCAGACTGTCAAACTAGTGAAATCTTTTATCTGTTTTGGTGGTTACTACCACCAGTTTACTCAGGTTTTCTCCAAAACAGCTTCGCTCCTAAATGCCCTAACGCATGGCAGCAGCACCAATGACACATACTGTAGTCTGGCCCCGGGATGCCAAAAAGTTTTCATCAGTTGAAGGAAGTTCTGCTTAAAACTCCCGCCCCCGCCAGTTTTCTTTTCCTTCCCCCCCAACCTTTCAGGCTCTATTGTCCAATTGTATGTCAACCAGTAAATCTAGGCTGTCTATGTATTATGAGTTTAATCATAAGTTGTTGTGTTTGTGCCAAATGTATAGATCTTTTTTCTGTGAGGTGAACATAATTTCTGTTTTTCATGCTTGTGTGAATATTTTAGCGATTACCTTTTTATTGTTTTTATAAAATACATTTTATTGAATTCTGATTTTGAGTATCAGCCCATTTCTCAACAGTGTTATTTTTATGCTGGTACTGTGCAGTTTGCACAGTGGTAACGTCATTTAAGTGACGTTTCGTATTATTTTAAACATTGAGGTTTGGCTCAATGCCATATGCGCTTACAGTAGCAAGTATTTTTGGTTCAGTCCTGAGTTACCCTGAGAGCAAATGGCAATTTTGTCAGTGTAAACTGGAGAGGTGGGATTTTATTAACGACAAGAATCTTGGTGTGCAAGAGAAATCAGAGCATCTGAGAAACAAGTGCCACTATCTCTTTAAATAGATCTTTTTTTTTCTTTTTAGAATTAATTTTATTATAGTTTCATTTTTTCATTTCAAGAGAACAAAACAAACACAAAACACCAAACAATTGCCACATATACACATACATATATACACATATAACTGTATAAAAGAAGCAAAAGATTATGTCAGTCCAGACCATGCTCAAAGTGACCAGGGATTGGCCAAAGGGCCGGGAAAGCTGTGTGTCCGTAAAAGCAGGAGAGGTGGGAGAAAATAAAGTTCATGTTGATCCGAGCAAGATAATCACACACCAGGCACAGTGTTCATAGCAAGTGAAGTCAAGTCTGAGGCAAAGGTCTATCCTTCCTGAAGTGTTCAATGAAGGGTCCCCAGACCTTGAGAAATGTAGGCTGGGAATCAGACAGAGTGTAACGAATTTCTTCGAGATAGATACATGTGGCCATGTCATTTAACCACCTTTTGAAACAGGGAGGAGAGGGTGACTTCCACTCCCGCAATATGACTCTTAAATAGATCTTTGAAGGAGATACAGTAATTGGAATAAACCATGCACAGGGGTCAAACCGAGCTTAAAGCACTGCTTGAGATGAACTGCCTGAACTAGGTCACATCATTTGTTAACAGACATGATGTCGGAGATGTACCGTAAATATAATTGTAATGGTAAGTAGGCCTGGGCGGTAAACCAAATTTAATTTGTTCCAAGAAACTATTGTGGCCTAGCAACTTGTTCTCAGTTTTACCTCATTATATTCAAGTTTACCAAAATGCATCCCTCACAACCACCTTGACAGTGATGTTTGTAAACACTTGTGCCATTATTTTATGACAATCCAACAGTAAAGGATCAAAATGAACAAAACGTTATCATGTATAGTAATGTGCATGCCAGTTGTTTGATGGTAGAACAGAATGCGACCAGCAGAGGGTGTTCAACTCCATGCAATAAGGTAACAGATTGTCTTTTCAGATCAAGTACAATTCAGTGTTCATCTCTACAGGACTGTCTCAGAAAATTAGAATATTGTGATTTTTTGTAATGCAATTACAAAAACAAAAATGTAATACATTCTGGATTCATTACAAATCAACTGAAATATTGCAAGCCTTTTATTATTTTAATATTGCTGATCATGGCTTACAGCTTAAGAAAACTCAAATATCCTATCTCAAAAAATTAGAATATTCTGGGATTCTTAATCTTAAACTGTAAGCCATAATCAGCAATATTAAAATAATAAAAGGCTTGCAATATTTCAATTGATTTGTAATGAATCCGGAATGTATGACATTTTTGTTTTTTTAATTGCATTACAGAAAATAAAGAACTTTATCACAATATTCTAATTTTCTGAGACAGTCCTGTAATGTGCCTTGAAAATGTGAATGTGTACATCTAGTTTGAAAAGTTATAAATGGGAATGTTTTATGCTTGGAAACATTTGAATGGTTGAGTGATTATAATAAATCTCACAGAATGTAGCAGAATTAGCTGAAGAGATCAATGATTGGAAAATTACATGACATCAATGCATCTATCCAAGTCACAATAAAATGTTACCTTTTTATTACTCACATCTGGCCCTAGCTTAGTGGGTATAATTTATGTCTTACATTTTTCGTGCACCAGTGTTAATGCATACATTTTGCCTACAAGGTTACATAACTTCAGTCACATTCTTTTACTGTAGTGTGTTTTTCAGATTAACATTCGGGCTTTACTCCCACCACCAGCTACTTACTCATGCTGATATGCCAGGAGGATGAATGTGAGCTATATCATTACATGCTGCAGTGGACAAGTGAATGCATTAGCACCCTTAGAAGTCCCCAGCTGCTTATTAATGAGCATACTGTGGGTTGATTGGAATTATCAGGAAGGAAAGGTTACCACAAGCTAACAAGCAAAGGTGACTGTCAGTCAGGAAAGTAGCCTGTTCAATGTGTGCTGGGTTCTGCTTTATCTGGGTGCCAGCTTACCGAGCGGTTCTCTAACACAGTAACGTATCAGTGGGATAATTACAATGTCTTGTATGTTTACTGAAGTGTGTATGTGGCTGCTACATGCAACTACTGTTATAAATATATTGCCTGTATTCTGTTGTGGTGTGACATTTTGATTGTAGATGTAATCAGCAAAAAAAAACACAACTCCAAAACAAACAAACAAAAAAAAAAAAAAAACCTGAAACATAAATGATCCCTTTGGTAATTTTCAGTCTTATTTTCATGCGTTAGTCACGCTGCTGGCATGAGTATAACGCCCACAACACTTTGCCAGTGTTCTCTGTAGCAGCTTGGTTTATTTCCACTGATCATTGACGTATTACGGACTATAGGGACAGTTTAAGTTTCATTTTCACTCTGCTCGATGTCACAGCTCACTCTGATGGGTAGACAAATACTCTGCTTGCCTGCACGAGAGGAAAATGTGAAAAATTTCGCACTGAATAACATGTTTTCCAGGCAGTGGATCTATAGCAGAGGAAATGTCCCCTTGATAATTAACGCAATAATATAGCAACGTTGATGAAGACTTCCTCCCCCGATGGACCTGTCAAACCAACCCATTCTTACATCAAAATGTGAAATAGCAACGTTGGTCCACAGTACAAAACGTATTCGTTTCACAATAAGGCCTCTCAAATTGGCCTCGCTTCCTTCACCTGTCTGTGTGGATTTCTGCTACATGCTTGCTGACATCCTGGCCTGTTTATGTTATGTTTATGTAATAATTGCTTAGGGGTCATGTTCTGGGTCTCTGGAAAGGGCCTAGAGACAAGTTCTGTTGTAATAGACGCTATATAAATAAAATTGTGACATGTTCATGTTTTTTTTCCCTATTATTTTCTTTTTAAAGGTTTTTTTGGGCTCTAGTGGCCCTTTATTGGAGATGCAGATTGGAAAGGGGTAGAGAGAGAGAACGGGGAAGGCATGCAGCAAAGGTGCGCAGGCTGGATTCGAACCCGCGACCGCTGCAGGAGGAGGACTGTAGCCTCAGTATATGGCCCGCTGCTTAACCCACTGCGCCACCGAGCGGCCTCCCTATTATTTTCTATCGGCTTGCCGGAAAGTCATGTCCGCAGCTGCCTTGTAAAAATGAAAACATGGCGCCATCCTTGTCTTTCTCAGTGGAAAATTGACTTGACTTGTCTTTGCTGCGTCCCCTGCAGAGACATGCTGTTCCTTCACTGGTCAAAATTGAACTTTTTAATACACAGTCCCTGTCTAACAAGGCATCCTTCATACAAGATCATATCCTTGAGAACAGACTGGACCTCATGTGCCTTACTGAAACATGGCATAAACAAGAATTATTATATGCTCTTAAAGAAGCCTGTCTCCCTGGCTACTCCTACCTTGAGAGGGCACGCTGCACTGGCCGTGGTGGTGGTCTTGCTGCAATACATCGGCAGGATTTCGAGCTATCCCTCCTTCCATTACCTGTGCTGTCATCATTTGAATGCCTTGCATTCAAGTGTAAGCGTCCTTTTTCATTAACCTTTTTTCTTATCTACCGCCCTCCCAAACCCAACTCAGCCTTCCTACCAGAGTTTCAGGACCTTCTCAGTACACTTTGCATAACATCTGCCAACATCATGATACTTGGAGACCTTAACATTCATGTTGACACCCCCTCATGTCACTCTGCTGTTGAGTTTCTCCACCTACTTGACTGTCTCAATCTTCAGCAACATGTCGATGCCCCCACACATTCCAGGGACACACGCTTGACCTGGTGATAACAAACTCTGTTCCCACCATGAACTTACAGGTACATGACCTGGGGTTGTCAGACCACAAAGCCATCTTCATGGAACTGCCTCTCTGCCACTCACCACACTGCAAACTGAAGAGACAAATTCACTTTAGATCTATAAAAAACATTGACTCTGACACCCTTTCTCGAGACCTCCAACACATATCCTCTGGCTCTACCGCTCTCTCCTCAGTTACTGAGACGGTCGATTTCTACAATCAGACCCTGACCAACCTACTAGACCACCACGTCCCCATCAGGACCCGTACAGTCACCTTCTCCCGCTCAGATCCTTCGTACACCAGCGAACTACGGAAGATGAAGCCTACGCCAAGTCCCTTACAGTTGCACGGTCCCAGTTCTATTCCAACATCATCAACAACAACTCCGGCAACTCCAAGCAGCTCTTCTCCACCATTAGCCACCAGTATGCAGTATGGAAAACAACCAAAGACTCTCCCGTGTGCAAAGAAAAGGGCCTTCGCTTCGTGCAGGATTTCCTCAACAAAGATCGACAAGCAAGAGAACAACTGTGGCCGAAAATCAAGCAGGCTAGATCGCTGGGTAAGGTGGCGTTTTACAAAGGCCACATCGCTATTATTGACAGACGTGATAAAAGCTTAAAAGTAGTAATTCTCAAAGTTGGAGGGACATGAACTTCAATGCTAAAGGCTGAATTATGGTTCAGCGTTAAATCAAGCAGAGCCTACACCGTAGGGTATGCGGCTACGTGGGAGTCCCTCCGTAGCCTACACCGTAGCCTGACATGCACTTTCCAAAAAATGTAACTACGACCCAACGCAGCCCGAGAGGGCTTTGATTGGTTTGCTTGGTAGCAGCGCATTTCTGGTTCCGGTTCGTGAAGCAGTAGTGAACTTTCTCTTCGTGTGTGTGTGGTTTTTTTTAGGGGGGGTTATTTTGGTTTTTTGCACAATAGTTGTCCTTATCTCCTTGATTCACTGTGACCGGAAAAGCTGGAAGTTAAACAAAGTATCAACTAGCGCTCTGGGGCTGTATTGCACCGCGGCGAAATGGAGTGACGGAGAAGTCCGAAGGGTTCACGACGGCGTCACGGCAACGGCGTAGGCTCTGGGTTGGTTTAACGCAGAACATTAAATCAGGCTTAAGATGATATATGTCTCTTATTGTTTCACTGTGGTTTTACTTCAACATGTCAGTTTTGAATATGTTTAGTTTCATATTTCATACAGTTTTCATGTAAGTGTTTCCTCCTTACTATATATAGTAATTCCAGAAAGACTACAGATCTGAGTTTAGGGGGAAAATGTTCAAGTTGTGAGTTAAAAGCACATGAATGAATGGTGTACCGCTCAGGTTCACTCAGTCTTTTTGTGGTAAAGAAAGCTCTCTTCTATTGTTAAGACCTTTCTCTCTTACAGTTTACATTACTTAATTTATTTTATTTTACTTAATTAATTATTTTCCTTTGATGTCTTTAAAAAACAACCTTAAACTTTTAACAGTTAACACTAGGGGCCTAAGAGACAATCTAAAAAGAAAAGCTACGTTTCTCTATTGTAAAAGTAAAAAGCCACAATGTATATTCCTCCAGGAAACCCACTTAAATAGATTAGATTACTGGCTAGTCGCAGATACATTGCTTACACAAATTTCAAACTGTAAAATTTCCCTTACACCTCTCACTCATTACTGCTGTATTGAATTATCAGTTACACCTCTAATACAGTATGTCAGGAAAAAAAGATACTGGAAATCGAATGCCAATCTGCTAAATTATGATGAATACTGCAATAGAATTAAAAACCTTGTCAGGATCTTTTACAAGATGACTCTATATCCTCAAATACTCACAAATGGGAGTTGTTGAAATATCAAATTTGCCCGTATTCAATCTCTTTTAGCAAATACATTAAGAAATGTAATGGCTTAGAAGAAGTAAACATTGTTAAAGAAATACATTTAATTAGCAATAATCCTATATTAACAGAGAATAACAAAATTAAACTATCTTTCTTACAATCCAAACTCGACAAGATTTATGAAAGAAAAGCTAGAGGAGCATTCATCAGATCAAGATTAAAGTGGATTGAAGAAGCAGAGAAAAACACTGCTTATTTCTGCAGACTCGAAAAAAAGACATCAGGAGTGGAATTCTATCAAAACTCTTAGAATTAATGGTATGGATTGCACTGACCCAAAAATAATTGCTAAAGAAATAAGTACATTCTATCAAAATTTGTATAACTCATCCTTCTCTATAACAGACTCTGAATTATTTCTGAGTAAAATTAAGGATTTTGTCCCCCAAATTGATAATAGCTTTAAGGAAGAGTGTGATGAAGATTTTACTATTGAAGAATTATATAAAGAAGTCATGCGGTTAAAATTAGATAAATCACCTGGACGGTCTAACAGCCAACTTGTACAGACATTTTTGGGATGTACTTAGAGATTTCCTTTTCCAGCTGTTTAGAGAAACAACAACTAATCTCTCTCTTCCAACTAGCATGAAACAGGGCATCATCGCACTCATACCAAAGCCAGGTAAGGATAGTAAGTTATTAGACAACTATCGCCCAATCTCACTATTAAACAACGATTATAAATTACTAACCTATATTTACATTAACAGATAAAAAAGAGGACTGGATCAAATAATCAGTGAAACACAAACAGGGTTTGTAAATGACAGATCTATACACAATAATATAAGACTAGTGCAAGACCTCTTAGAATACAGTCATCTGATAGAGGACAAACCATTCATTCTATTCCTTGACTTCTACAAGGCGTTTGATATGTTAGAACATCACTTTCTATTCAGAGTCTTGGGTATGTATGGATTTGGACGTAAATTATGTAACGTAATAGAATCCTTTTATCATGACACAACTAGTTCAGTGGCACTCTCCCAGGGCCCCTCCTCTCGTTTCTCCATCAACAGAGGAGTTAAACAGGGCTGCAACATGTCACCATTCCTATTTATTTTAGCTGCAGAAATGTTGACAATTTACATAAAAAACTCTGATATTGCTAAGCTGAAGGTTTTTGAATAGCAGATAGGTATAAGCCAACTAGCAGATGATACCACCATCTTCTTAAAAGATTTAGAACAAATTCCTAAAATATTTTACTTAATAGATACATTTTCTAAAGCATCTGGTTTAAAAATGAATCACAGCAAATGTGAATTAATGGCCATACATGACTGTGATCTTACAAATGCCTATGGTATTCCCATTAAGTCCTCTGTGAAATATCTAGGAATCCATACAACCAAAGATGAAAAAACAAGCGAGACGTTAAACATACAAGATAAAATTCTCGAATGTAAATCTACTGTAGGTTGAATGTATGGTTACAAAGAGACCTGGCAGTCTTTGGCAGAACATACCCAACTAAGATGGAGTCTTTATCAAGATTCATTTATCCTGCATACACAATGGCCATACCTGGTAAATTCATTAAAACCGTTAACAAACTAAACTTTAATTTTATCTGGAAAAATTGAGCCCACTATCTTAAAAAATCTGAAATTATCAAAGAATATGAAGATGGAGGTATACAAGCTATCAATTTTGAATGCTGAAATGCTGTTCTGAAATTAAAATGGTTAAAATCCTTCCTGCTGAACAAAAACTATTTGCTACTGTCCCCCAAGTTCTTTTTGGTATTGAGTTTGTTTTCAAATGGGATTTTAAGATTGAAAAACTGCCAGTTAAACTGTCATCATTTCACAAACAGGTACTACTATGTTTGAAACTCATGTACACGCATAACTTCACTCCTCATAAATCTCCCATTTGGAACAATAGATATGTATTGTGTAATGGTAAATCTTTCTACTTGGAGCATTGGATGGGTAAAAATGTCTGGTCAGTTACCCATCTTATGAATGATCAGGAAATTGGCTTTCCTATGAAGATTTCTGCTTGAAATAATATATAATCTGCACACATGCCCAATTTAATAAGGTCATTAAAGCGATCCCTGCCCCTGTTAAAATGTTAGTCCAAAATATAGATACTCAGTCATGTGTGATAGATTGACCTGTACTTCACTTTAATGATCATGATTTTCTGTCTAAAGGAAACAAGTTGATACGTGGTCACTTAAATTACATACTATTCCCATTACGATCAAATAGAAATTTCATTATTCAACTATTTTCAGACAGTCAGACATCAAAAAATGGAGAACAAAATATATCAATTATCCAGTAAGCCCCAAGGCATGCCTTCTCCGGGTGGGTGGGGAAGTCCTGCCTCAGGTGGAGGAGTTCAAGTATCTCGGGATCTTGTTCACGAGTGAGGGAACGATGGAGCGGGAGATTGACAGACGGATCGGTGCAGCGTCCGCAGTTATGCGGTCGATGTACCGGACCGTCGTGGTGAAGAGGGAGCTGAGTCGAAAGGCGAAGCTCTCGATTTACCGGTCAATCTACGCACCTACCCTCACCTATGGTCATGAACTTTGGGTAGTGACCGAAAGGACAAGATCGCGGATACAAGCGGCCGAGATGAGTTTCCTCCGCAGGTTGGCTGGACGCTCCCTTAGAGATAGGGTGAGGAGTTCGGTCACCCGGGAGGAGCTCGGAGTCGAGCCGCTGCTCCTCCACACTGAGAGGAGTCAGCTGAGGTGGCTTGGACATCTGTACCGGATCCTCCTGGACGCCTCCCTAGGGAGGTGTTCCAGGCATGTCCCTCCTCCCTAGGGAGGTGTTCCAGGCATGTCCCTCCGGGAGGAGACCCCAGGGAAGACCGAGGATACGTTGGAGAGACTATGTCTCTCGGCTGGCCTGGGAACACCTCGGACTCCCGCGGGAAGAGCTGGAGGAAGTGTCTGGGGTGAAGGAAGTCTGGGCATCCCTGCTGAGGCTGCTGCCCCTGCGACCCGGGAACGGATAAGCGGAAGAAGATGAGTGAGTGAGTGAGCCCCAAAACAAAAGAAGTCAATTTCAAAATTCTAAACAAAATGTATCCATCCAATGAACTGCTGAGGAAGAGATTTGGTATGGACCACAATAACTGCAGCTTCTGTGATTCTGAAATTGAAACTACTGATCACCTGTTTTTTGAAAGCCTGTACACTGTCACATTCTGTGAACATAGTGTTTGGTGTCAACATAAAGGACAATAAGTGGGACCTGATAATGAACAATCTAATTCTCCTTGTGAAATTCTTCATCCTCACATCTAAATGGAGGAAAATGAAACCCCTCTTCTTTGTGTTTAAAAAAGACCTTGTGGACAATCATCTCAATGCTTTGAAAATAATGAGGAAGAAAACTGCATTGTCCATCGTCAGAGCATATGAAGGACTGAAATTATTTGAGGACCCCTGATGTGATATTATTTCTTATCATTTAATTATTTTATGTCTGAATTTATTTGATTTATTTACTTATTTATTATTTATGTTAATTATAATTTTCAATATTTTGTTTATTATCTTCTATGTGCCTTGTGTAATTGAGTTCATTGTCATGGTTTCTATGCCTTATTGTATGTAAACGATACATTTTCACACACACCACAGTTGCATTATCCAACATCAACGTAATGATGACGTAATGAATTGAGCAACTTGTTAGCCGACTCAAGACAAAAAAGGATCCCTTTCTTAAAGTATTTTTACTTTTGCTGTTACTACAGACATGTCTATTAGTCAACAGCTGATGAATAATAATTGTATTGATGGTAACCCTTTCTTTTTCTGGGTAAATATCAGGTAATTATTTCTGTACTTAATGTGGAAGTACCAGGTAATATTATGGAAACAACACACGCTTTCTTTTACAGTCCAGTTTCACTTTAATTACTGAGTAAAAGCCAGGTAAAAAATTCTGTACTTATTGGGTAAATACTTAGGAAATAGAATTACTGGGCAAGTAACTACAAGGTAAGTACCTGCCAATTGCAGGTAAAACATGGTAACTATCAGGTTAATTACAAGGTCAATAGAGTCATTTACCCTCGGGGGTACATGCACCAATCCATTGATAATACATGAATCAATAATGAATGGGTAAATACAAGGTGTGTGTGTGTGTGTGTGTGTGTGTGTGTGTGTGTGTGTGTGTGTTTGTGTGTGTGTGTGTATATATATATATATATATATACTATTATTATTAATATTAACTAACAGAAATAAATTCACCTGGGTGCCAAGCCACCAGAAAACCCAAATTAAGCAACATAAAAGAAGCCAGAAGATTATTTATCCAACACTTTATTTATGTATGTATGTATGTATGTATGTATGTATGTATGTATGTATGTATGTATGTATGTATGTATGTATGTATGTATGTATGTATGTATGTATGTATGTATGTATGTATGTATGTATGTATGTATGTATGTATGTATGTATGTATGTATGTATGTATTTATTTATTTATTTATTTATTTATTTATTTATTTATTTATTTATTTATTTATTTATTTATTTATTTATTTATTTATTTATTTATTTATGTATGTATTTATTTATTCATTTATTCATGTCATTATATGGTTAAAAAAGGTTAGATGAAGTGGCTGTCTCAACACAGCTTGGCCCCTGAGTCGCCGACAGCAACCTCCTCAAGCTGCAGCCCCGTGTCTGAACTCAGAAGGTTGCATTCAGATCAAATCGGGGTCACCAATGTAGTGAGTCATAATGGGAGTAAGAGGCAAAGGTAGGAGCTATCTTCTTTATTGCAAACATTTACATTGAACTCGCTAACTAACTAACTAACTAATAAACGGTTCTTTTCTCTAACCGTTGTAGTCGTTCCGATAATCTCAACAGTCCCCCGGAATGCCAGAACCTCAACAAAGGTTCCGTGGGTGAATTATGTAGAGAGATCCGTGACCCACTACAGCCCCCATGTTTTTATTTTTACAAGGCTTGCTTAAGATTAAGCAAATAAAAAGAAAAGAGAAATGTGGACAAGTACTCCCTTGACTCAGTAACTTGTAGATCCACCTGTGGATTCATAGGTTGAAGTAGTAGTTTCCTTTTTTTTTCTTCTCTTGGTATTCACTTATATGCAGCTCTCTAATTTCCTACCACGTTTGCTGTATGATCCAATTTTGACCAAGCTTTACCTGTGTTAGGAAAATTATAATTATGCGGTGTTATTCTTTTGCAATTATATTATTCAACTTTCAGTGATCCCAATTTATCTTTTTCAAATGTTTTTATGGAGAGCCCTAATTGCATGAATCGTTGATCTTTTCTCACCCATATGTATGATCAGGCCTCATGTTAGGTGTAAGTTTAACTCATGATTCGCAGATGGTATGGAAGATAGAAGCTCCATTGTATAGATGACTCATGTGAAAATGCATGACTATAGTGCTGTCTTTCTGTGTGAGGAGACAAGAAATTCTGATGTATGTAACTTATGCCCTTGAATTGCTCTCCACTTGATATAATCTGGAGAACTCCTGGTTTTTGTTACATTTTTCTGACAACCTGTCAGACCTCACATTTGCTTCTTTAAAGCTGACCTATTATGGCATTTAATGTATATTTTAAACAGGCCTTGAATGTCTTAAAAACAAGCTTTTGATGGTTTTTTCTACATAAATTAGAAATTCAGCCTCTGGGCCATGTCTTTATTTTTACCGTTTCTAACCTCCTTCTCTGTGAGGGATTCTGAGTGGCGGGGCTATGATAATGAGGCTCTGTTCTGATTAGCTGCCTGAATGACGTGTAGCAGGGGAGGGCACAAACCTCCCTCTGGGCAGAAGAGCAGCCGGCTGCATACACTATTAAAGTGTGTCCCATGCGATGCGAGCGTCAGCGACAAAATCAATTCCATTGCTTTATTTTCTATTGGACTGTCCTAACTGGCCGCAATTTTAACGGTTTCAGTGTGGACAGAGAGCGTCCGATGTCACGCAGCCCGACGTGATAGTCGGAGGCTCGCATGCATTTATGACACGGTGTAAACGACTCCCTGGGATCTTAAAGCCTGAATTACCGTTCTGCGTTAAATCGACGCGTACCCTACACCTTAGGCTCTGCGTTGGTGTAACGCGGAACCATAAATCAGCCTTTAGTCACCTGAAGGGGGGGATGGGTCACCTCGTGTTCACACTAATTCACACAGGAAGATTTAATTGAATTCTAAACAGGTACACCACAGTTATTTACTCCGATTCCTCATCATTTCATTTCTTATGTTACAAGACAAATTAATCATGTTAACTGTAAAGAAATCACAACAATGAATGTTCACAAATGACAACTTTTTTGTTAAAAAAATAAAATAACATTTGTACACATTTTATACACCATATACACTTCTTATATACACCATACACTCTTTATATCCACCAAGTTGTATATAACTAACATTTATGCAGTATTGCTGGCTCAAGGAAGGACCGTGCATCTTCTGAAGGTGTCGTTGAACAGCTTCAGGTGCATTGCTTGGAAGATCTGAACCATAGACAGAAAAAAATTAATAGACAGAAAAAAACTAATAGAGCTAACACTGGAGCTCCGGTGAGTGGCTCCAGTGTTACCCGTTAGGTAACACTGGAGCCACTGGAGCCACTCACTGGAGCTCCGGTGTTACCCGTAGACAAATATAAATATAAAATTAAAGCTGCAAGCAGCGATGAACGGGCCCTCGCACTCACGTCCACCGCCCCCCATAAGCATATCAGAAATGACACCACCCACGACTCTCTATGTCAACCCATTCAAAAGTTATAGCAGAAAAAAGGAACAACCAATCAGAGGAAGGGGCGGGGCTAATTCAGGCCAATGAAGGTCAAGACTCATTACAGAGTCCCATGACACCACCCACAACTTCCTGTGTCAAACCATTCAAAAGTTATGGCAGAGAAAAGTATTCTAGGGGGCGCTGTTGAGCCGTTAGGCCACGCCCATTAATGCAAACCATTAAATATCAAATGTATCACCAGGCCTGGCTTGCGTGCAAAATTTGGTGACTTTTGGAGAACTATCAAATATGGACCAATCAGATGAAGGGGACGAGCGCTTTTTCACGTCTAGCGTCGCCACGGTAACACTTTTGAAAGAGAAAAGTAATGTGCGTCGTCGCAGGAAAGAGACGCACATCTTGATGTAAAAAAAACACAAAATTTGCTTACAAAAATTTCAGCATCCTGCCAGGCTCGAACTCCCAACCACCGGCACCAAAGACCGCAATAATCTGGTTGAGCTATATCTCAGCTGATACCTCACTTTGACTTACTGGCTTAGGACAGACCAAGATAGCGATATAATGTCTGGAACTTTTTTTTCCTAATTTTTTAAATATTTGTAAGGTATAAATAATAGTAAAACACTACTATTTTATTATTACTTTTTCTGTAAGCATTCTACCGAGGTTCTAACCGGGCTGAGCACGGAACTATTTCTAACGTCACCACATTACAACAGCTGATTGGTCGGGGGCGGGGCCGTCATCACCCTACTCGCCACTGATTGGTCGGGGGGCAGGGCCGTCATCACCCTACTCGCCACTGATTGGTCGGGGGGCGGGGCCGGCAGACTTTTGAATCAGGAAGCGGGAGTCAAACCATTAAAAAGTTATAGCAGAAAAAAGGGACAACCAATCAGAAGAAGGGGCGGGGCTAATTAAGGCCAACGAAGCTTAAGGACTCATTACTGAGTCCCATGACACCACCCACAACTTCCTATGTCAAACCATTCAAAAGTTATGGCAGATAAAAGTATTCTAGGGGGCGCTGTTGAGCCGTTAGGCCACGCCCATTAATGCAAACCATGAAATATCAAATGTATCGCCAAGTCTGACTTGCATGCAAAATTTGATTACTTTTGGAGAACTATCAAATATGGACCAATCAGATGAAGGGGACGAGCGCTTTTTCACGTCTAGCGTCGCCACGGTAACACTTTTGAAAGAGAAAAGTAATAGCGTCGTCGCAGGAAAGAGACGCACATCTTGATGTAAAAAAACCACAAAATTTGCTTACAAAAATTTCAGCATCCTGCCAGGCTCGAACTCCCAACCACCGGCACCAAAGACCGCAATAATCTGGTTGAGCTATATCTCAGCTGATACCTCATTTTGACTTACTGGCTTAGGACAGACCAAGATAGCGATATAATGTCTGGAACTTTTTTTTCCTAATTTTTTAAATATTTGTAAGGTATAAATATTAGTAAAACACTACTATTTTATTATTACTTTTTCTGTAAGCATTCTACCGAGGTTCTAACCGGGCTGAGCACGGGACTATTTCTAACGTCACCACATTACAACAGCTGATTGGTCGGGGGGCGGGGCCGTCATCACCCTACTCGCCACTGATTGGTCGGGGGGCGGGGCCGTCATCACCCTACTCGCCACTGATTGGTCGGGGGGCGGGGCCGGCAGACGTTTGAATCAGGAAGCGGGAGTCAAACCATTAAAAAGTTATAGCAGAAAAAAGGGACAACCAATCAGAAGAAGGGGAGGGGCTAATTAAGGCCAACGAAGCTTAAGGACTCATTACTGAGTCCCATGACATCACCCACAACTTCCTATGTCAAACCATTCAAAAGTTATGGCAGATAAAAGTATTCTAGGGGGCGCTGTTGAGCCGTTAGGCCACGCCCATTAATGCAAACCATGAAATATCAAATGTATCGCCAAGTCTGACTTGCATGCAAAATTTGATTACTTTTGGAGAACTATCAAATATGGACCAATCAGATGAAGGGGGGGCGCGCCTTTTGGCGTCTAGCATCGCCACGGTAACACTTTTGAAAGAGAAAAGTAATGCGTGTAGTCGCAGGATGGAGACGCACATTTTGATGTATAACACACCTGGGTGCACATTACGGTTCGGGCCGTATTAATTGCCGAAGGAATGGCATAAATTGCGCCAAAATTACACAATTAATTCAAAATGGCCGACTTCCTGTTCGGTTTCGGCCATGGCTCCAAGAGACTTTTCTTGAAGTTGTGCCATGATACAGGTGTGTAGAGATTTTCGTGCATGTACGTCAAACCGTATCGTGGGGCTTGAGGCACAAAGTTTTCCGGGGGGCGCTGTTGAGCCATTTTGCCACGCCCATTAATGTAAACCATAAAATATCAAATTTACCGCCAGGCCTGGCTTGCATGCCAAATTTGGTGCCTTTTGGTGAACTATCAAATATGGACCAATCAGATGAAGGGGGGGTGCGCTTGTTGGCGTCTAGCGTCGCCACGGTAACACTTTTGAAAGAGAAAAGTAATGCGTGTAGTCGCAGGATGGAGACGCACATTTTGATGTATAACACATCTGGGTGCACGATACGGTTCGGGCCGTATTAATTCTCGAAGGAATGGCATATATTGCTCCAAAATTACGCGATTAATTCAGAATGTTCAAAATGGCCGACTTCCTGTTCGGTTTCGGCCATGGCGCCAAGAGACTTTTCTTTAAGTTGCGACATGATACAGGTGTGTACCGACTTTCGTTCATGTACGTCAAAGCGTATTATGGGGCTTGAGGCGCAAAGTTTTTTCGGTCTGAACCAATCAGATGAAGGGTGGGCGCGCTTTTTGTCGTCTAGCGTCGCCACGGTAACGCTTTTGAAAGAGAAAAGTAATGCGTGGTGTCGGAGGATGGAGACGCACATTTTGATGTATAACACACTTGGGGGCACGTTACGGTTCGGGCCGTATTAACTGCCGAAGGAAGGGTATAAATTGCGCCAATATTACACAATTAATTCAAAATGGCCGACTTCCTGTTCGGTTTCGGGCATGGCTCCAAGAGACTTTTCTTGAAGTTGTGACATGATACAGGTGTGTAGCGATTTTCGTGCATGTACGTCAAACCGTATCGTGGGGCTTGAGGCACAAAGTTTTCAAGGGGGCGCTGTTGAGCCATTTTGCCACGCCCATTAATGCAAACCATTAAATATCAAATTTTTCGCCAGGCCTGCCTTGCATGCAAAATTTGGTGACTTTTTGGGCACGTTTAGGGGGGCAAAAAGGCCCTCCTTTCGTCAGAAAAATAATAATAATAATAATTAAAGCTGCAAGCAGCGATGAACGGGCCCTCACACTCACGGCCACCGCCCCCCATAAGCATATCAGAAAAGACACCACCCACGACTTCCTATGTCAAACCGTTCAAAAGTTATAGCAGAAAAAAGGGACAACCAATCAGAAGAAGGGGCGGGGCTAATTCAGGCCAATGAAGGTCAAGGACTCCATACAGAATCTGATGACACCACCCAGGACTCTCTATGTCAAACCATTCCAATGTTATAGCAGAAAATCGGGACAACCAATCAGAAGAAGGGGCGGGGCTAATTAAGGCCAACGAAGCTTAAGGACTCATTACAGAGTCCCATGACCCCACCCACAACTTCCTATGTTAAACCATTCAAAAGTTATGGCAGATAAAAGTATTCTAGGGGGCGCTGTTGAGCCGTTAGGCAACGCCCATTAATGCAAACCATGAAATATCAAATTTATCGCCAAGTCTGGCTTGCATGCAAAATTTGGTGACTTTTGGAGACCTATCAAATATGGACCAATCACATGAAGGGGGGGCGCGCCTTTTGGCGTCTAGCGTCGCCACGGTAACACTTTTGAAAGAGAAAAGTAATGCGTGGTGTTGCAGCATGTAGACGCACATTTTGATGTATAACACATCTGGGTGCACCTTACGGTTCGGGCTGAATTAACTGCCGAAGGAATGGCATAAATTTCGCCAAAATGACACAATTTATTCAAAATGGCCGACATCCTGTTCGGTTTCGGCCATGGCTCCAAGAGACTTTTCTTTAAGTTGTTCCATAATACAGGTGTGTAGCGATTTTCGTGCATGTACATCAAACCGTATTGTGGGGCTTGAGGCACAAAGTTTTCCGGGGGGCGCTGTTGAGAAATTTTGCCACGCCCATTAATGTAAACCATAAAATATCAAATTTACCGCCAGGCCTGGCTTGCATGCCAAATTTGGTGCCTTTTGGGGAACTATCAAATATGGACCAATCAGATGAAGGGGGGGTGCGCTTGTTGGCGTCTAGCGTCGCCACGGTAACACTTTTGAAAGAGAAAAGTAATGCGTGTAGTCGCAGGATGGAGACGCACATTTTGATGTATAACACATCTGGGTGCACGATACGGTTCGGGCCGTATTAATTCTCGAAGGAATGGCATATATTGCTCCAAAATTACGCGATTAATTCAGAATGTTCAAAATGGCCGACTTCCTGTTCGGTTTCGGCCATGGCGCCAAGAGACTTTTCTTTAAGTTGCGACATGATACAGGTGTGTACCGACTTTCGTTCATGTACGTCAAAGCGTATTATGGGGCTTGAGGCGCAAAGTTTTTTCGGTCTGAACCAATCAGATGAAGGGTGGGCGCGCTTTTTGTCGTCTAGCGTCGCCACGGTAACGCTTTTGAAAGAGAAAAGTAATGCGTGGTGTCGGAGGATGGAGACGCACATTTTGATGTATAACACACTTGGGGGCACGTTACGGTTCGGGCCGTATTAACTGCCGAAGGAAGGGTATAAATTGCGCCAATATTACACAATTAATTCAAAATGGCCGACTTCCTGTTCGGTTTCGGGCATGGCTCCAAGAGACTTTTCTTGAAGTTGTGACATGATACAGGTGTGTAGCGATTTTCGTGCATGTACGTCAAACCGTATCGTGGGGCTTGAGGCACAAAGTTTTCAAGGGGGCGCTGTTGAGCCATTTTGCCACGCCCATTAATGCAAACCATTAAATATCAAATTTTTCGCCAGGCCTGCCTTGCATGCAAAATTTGGTGACTTTTTGGGCACGTTTAGGGGGGCAAAAAGGCCCTCCTTTCGTCAGAAAAATAATAATAATAATAATTAAAGCTGCAAGCAGCGATGAACGGGCCCTCACACTCACGGCCACCGCCCCCCATAAGCATATCAGAAAAGACACCACCCACGACTTCCTATGTCAAACCGTTCAAAAGTTATAGCAGAAAAAAGGGACAACCAATCAGAAGAAGGGGCGGGGCTAATTCAGGCCAATGAAGGTCAAGGACTCCATACAGAATCTGATGACACCACCCAGGACTCTCTATGTCAAACCATTCCAATGTTATAGCAGAAAATCGGGACAACCAATCAGAAGAAGGGGCGGGGCTAATTAAGGCCAACGAAGCTTAAGGACTCATTACAGAGTCCCATGACCCCACCCACAACTTCCTATGTTAAACCATTCAAAAGTTATGGCAGATAAAAGTATTCTAGGGGGCGCTGTTGAGCCGTTAGGCAACGCCCATTAATGCAAACCATGAAATATCAAATTTATCGCCAAGTCTGGCTTGCATGCAAAATTTGGTGACTTTTGGAGACCTATCAAATATGGACCAATCACATGAAGGGGGGGCGCGCCTTTTGGCGTCTAGCGTCGCCACGGTAACACTTTTGAAAGAGAAAAGTAATGCGTGGTGTTGCAGCATGTAGACGCACATTTTGATGTATAACACATCTGGGTGCACCTTACGGTTCGGGCTGAATTAACTGCCGAAGGAATGGCATAAATTTCGCCAAAATGACACAATTTATTCAAAATGGCCGACATCCTGTTCGGTTTCGGCCATGGCTCCAAGAGACTTTTCTTTAAGTTGTTCCATAATACAGGTGTGTAGCGATTTTCGTGCATGTACATCAAACCGTATTGTGGGGCTTGAGGCACAAAGTTTTCCGGGGGGCGCTGTTGAGAAATTTTGCCACGCCCATTAATGCAAACCATGAAATATCAAATTTATCGCCAGGCCTGTCTTACATGCCAAATTTGGTGCCTTTTGGGGAACTATCAAATATGGACCAATCAGATGAAGGGGGGGTGCGCTTGTTGGCGACTAGCGTCGCCACGGTAACACATTTCAGAGAGAAAAGTAATGCGTGTAGTCGCAGGATGGAGACACACATTTTGATGTATAACACATCTGGGTTCACAATACGGTTCGGGCTGAATTAACTCTCGAAGGAATGGCATATATTGCTCCAAAATTACGCAATTAATTCAGAATGTTCAAAATGGCCGACTTCCTGTTCGGTTTCGGCCATGGCGCCAAGAGACTTTTCTTTTAGTTGCGACATGATACAGGAGTGTACCAATTTTCGTTCATGTACGTCAAACCGTATTATGGGGCTTGAGGCGCAAAGTTTTTTCTGTCTGAACCAACCAGATGAAGGGTGGGCGCGCTTTTTGGCGTCTAGCGTCGCCACGGTAACGCTTTTGAAAGAGAAAAGTAATGCGTGGTGTCGGAGGATGGAGACGAACATTTTGATGTATAACACACCTCGGTGCACGTTACGGTTCGGGCTGAATTAACTGCCGAAGGAATGGCATAAATTGCGCCAAAGTGACACGATTAATTCAAAATGGCCAACTTCCTGTTCGGTTTCGGGCATGACGCCAAGAGACTTTTCTTTAAGTTGTCCCATGATACAGGTGTGTACCGATTTTCGTGCATGTACGTCAAACCGTATCGTGGGGCTTGAGGCACAAAGTTTTCAAGGGGGCGCTGTTGAGCCATTTTGCCACGCCCATTAATGCAAACCATTAAATATCAAATTTTTCGCCAGGCCTGACTTGGGTGCAAAATTTGGTGACTTTTTGGGCATGTTAAGGGGGGCAAAAAGGCCATCACTTTGTCAGAAGAAAAAAAAAAATAATAATAATAATTAAAGCTGCAAGCAGCGATGAACGGGCCCTCGCACTCACGTCCACCGACCCCATAAGCATATCAGAAATGACACCACCCACGACTCTCTATGTCAAACCATTCAAAAGTTATAGCAGAAAAAAGGAACAACCAATCAGGAGAAGGGGCGGGGCTAATTCAGGCCAATGAAGGTCAAGGACTCCATACAGAGTCTGATGACACCACCCACGACTCTCTATGTCAAACCATTCAAAAGTTATGGCAGAAAATCGGGACAACCAATCAGAAGAAGGGGCGGGGCTAATTCAGGCCAATTATGGTCAAAGACTCAATACCGAGTCCCATGACACCACCCACGACTCTTTATGTCAAACCATTCAAAAGTTATGGCAGAGAAAAGTATTCTAGGGGGCGCTGTTGAGCCGTTAGGCCACGCCCATTAATGCAAACCATGAAATATCAAATTTATCGCCAGGCCTGGCTTGCATGCAAAATTTGGTGCCTTTTGGGGAACTATCAAATATGGACCAATCAGATGAAGGGGGGTGCGCTTGTTGGCGTCTAGCGTCGCCACGGTAACACTTTTGAAAGAGAAAAGTAATGCGTGTAGTCGCAGGATGGAGACACATATTTTGATGTATAACACATCTGTGTTCACGTTACGGTTCGGGCTGAATTAATTCTCGAAGGAATGGCATAAATTTCGCCAAAATGACACAATTTATTCAAAATAGCCGACATCCTGTTCGGTTTCGGCCATGGCTCCAAGAGACTTTTCTTTAAGTTGTGCCATGATACAGGTGTGTACCGATTTTCGTGCATGTACGTCAAACCGTATTCTGGGGCTTGAGGCACAAAATTTTCCGGGGGGCGCTGTTGAGCCATTTTGCCACGCCCATTAATGCAAACCATGAAATATCAAATTTATCGCCAGGCATGGCTTGCATGCCAAATTTGGTGCCTTTTGGGGAACTATCAAATATGGACCAATCAGATGAAGGGGGGGTGCGCTTGTTGGCATCTAGCGTCGCCACGGTAACACTTTCGAAAGAGAAAAGTAATGCGTGTAGTCGCAGGATGGAGACGCACATTTTGATGTATAACACATCTGGGTTCACGATACGGTTCGGGCTGAATTAACTCTCGAAGGAATGGCATATATTGCTCCAAAATTACGCAATTAATTCAGAATGTTCAAAATGGCCGACTTCCTGTTCGGTTTCGGCCATGGCGCCAAGAGACTTTTCTTTTAGTTGCGACATGATACAGGTGTGTACCGATTTTCGTTCATGTACGTCAAACCGTATTATGGGGCTTGAGGCACAAAGTTTTTTTCTGTCGAACCAATCAGATGAAGGGTGGGCGCGCTTTTTGGCGTCTAGCGCCGCCACGGTAACGCTTTTGAAAGAGAAAAGTAATGCGTGTTGTCACAGGATGGAGACGCACATTTTGATGTATAACACACTTGGGGGCACGTTACGGTTCGGGCTGAATTAACTTTCGAAGGAATGGGATAAATTTCGCCAAAATGACACGACTAATTCAAAATGGCCGACATCCTGTTCGGTTTCGGGCATGACCCCAAGAGACTTTTCTTTAAGTTGTGCCATGATACAGGTGTGTACCGATTTTCGTGCATGTACGTCAAACCGTATGGTGGGGCTTGAGGCACAAAGTTTTCAAGGGGGCGCTGTTGAGCCATTTTGCCACGCCCATTAATGCAAACCTTTAAATATCAAATTTTTCGCCAGGCCTGACTAGGGTGCAAAATTTGGTGACTTTTTGGGCATGTTAAGGGGGGCAAAAAGGCCTTCACTTTGTCAGGAAAATAATAATAATAATAATAATAATAATAATAAAAATTCCTGCAAATACAATAGGGCCTTCGCACTGCAAGTGCTCGGGCCCTAATTAAAGCTGCAAGCAGCAATGAACGGGCCCTCGCACTCACGGCCACCGCCCCCCATAAGTATAAGAAATGACACCACCCACGACTTCCTATGTCAAACCATTGAAAAGTTATAGCAGAAAAAAGGGACAACCAATCAGAAGAAGGGGCGGGGCTAATTAAGGCCAACGAAGGTCAAGGACTCCATACAGAGTCCCATGACACCACCCACGACTTCCTATGTCAAACCATTCCAATGTTATAGCAGAAAATCGTGACAACCAATCAGAAGAAGGGGCGGGGCTAATTAAGGCCATCGAAGCTTAAGGACTCATTACAGAGTCCCATGACACCACCCACAACTTCCTATGTCAAACCATTCAAAAGTTATGGCAGATAAAAGTATTCTAGGGGGCGCTGTTGACGCCCATTAATGCAAACCATGAAATATCAAATTTATTGCCAAGCCTGGCTTGCATGCAAAATTTGGTGACTTTTGGAGAACTATCAAATATGGACCAATCACATGAAGGGGGGGCCCGCCTTTTGGCATCTAGCGTTGCCACGGTAACACATTTGAAAGAGAAAAGTAATGCGTGTTGTCACAGGACGGAGACGCACATTTTGATGTATAACACACCTGGGTGCACATTACGGTTCGGGCTGAATTAACTGCCGAAGGAATGGCATAAATTTCGCCAAAATGACACAATTTATTTAAAATGGCCGACATCCTGTTCGGTTTCGGCCATGGCTCCAAGAGACTTTTCTTTAAGTTGTGCCATGGTACAGGTGTGTAGCGATTTTCGTGCATGTACGTCAAACCGTATTGTGGGGCTTGAGGCACAAAGTTTTCTGGGGGGCGCTGTTGAGCCATTTTGCCACGCCCATTAATGCAAACCATGAAATATCAAATTTATCGCCAGGCCTGGCTTGCATGCCAAATTTGGTGCCTTTTGGGGAACTATCAAATATGGACCAATCAGATGAAGGGGGGGTGCGCTTGTTGGCGTCTAGCGTCGCCACAGTAACACTTTTGAAAGAGAAAAGTAATGCGTGTAGTCGCAGGACGGAGACGCACATTTTGATGTATAACACACCTGGGTGCACATTACGGTTCGGGCTGAATTAACTGCCGAAGGAATGGCATAAATTTCGCCAAAATGACACAATTTATTCAAAATGGCCGACATCCTGTTCGGTTTCGGCCATGGCTCCAAGAGACTTTTCTTTAAGTTGTGCCATGATACAGGTGTGTAGCGTTTTTCGTGCATGTACGTCAAACCGTATTGTGGGGCTTGAGGCACAATGTTTTCTGGGGGGCGCTGTTGAGCCATTTTGCCACGCCCATTAATGCAAACCATGAAATATCAAATTTATCGCCAGGCCTGGCTTGCATGCCAAATTTGGTGCCTTTTGGGGAACTATCAAATATGGACCAATCAGATGAAGGGGGGGTGCGCTTGTTGGCGTCTAGCGTCGCCACGGTAACACTTTTGAAAGAGAAAAGTAATGCGTGTAGTCGCAGGATGGAGACGCACATTTTGATGTATAACACACCTGGGTGCACGTTACGGTTCGGGCTGAATTAACTGCCGAAGGAATGGCATAAATTGCGCCAAAGTGACACGATTAATTCAAAATGGCCGACTTCCTGTTCGGTTTCGGGCATGACGCCAAGAGACTTTTCTTTAAGTTGTCCCATGATACAGGTGTGTACCGATTTTCGTGCATGTACGTCAAACCGTATCGTGGGGCTTGAGGCACAAAGTTTTCAAGGGGGCGCTGTTGAGCCATTTTACCACGCCCATTAATGCAAACCATTAAATATCAAATTTTTCGCCAGGCCAGACTTGGGTGCAAAATTTGGTGACTTTTTGGGCATGTTAAGGGGGGCAAAAAGGCCATCACTTTGTCAGAAGAAAAAAAAAAAAAATAATAATAATAATAATTAAAGCTGCAAGCAGCGATGAACGGGCCCTCGCACTCACGGCCGCCGCCCCCCATAAGCATATCAGAAATGACACCACCCACGACTTCCTATGTCAAACCATTCAAAAGTTATAGCAGAAAAAAGGGACAACCAATCACAAGAAGGGGCGGGGCTAATTCAGGCCAATGAAGGTCAAGGACTCCATACAGAGTCTGATGACACCACCCACGACTCTCCATGTCAAACCATTCAAAAGTTATAGCAGGAAATAGGGACAACCAATCAAAAGAAGGGGCGGGGCTAATTTTCACCAATTATGGTCAAGGACTCAATACCGAGTCCCATGACACCACCCATGACTCTTTATGTCAAACCATTCAAAAGTTATGGCAGAGAAAAGTTTTCCGGGGGGTGCTGTTGAGCCATTTTGCCACGCCCATTAATGCAAACCATGAAATATCAAATTTATCACCAGGCCTGGCTTGCATGCAAAATTTGGTGACTTTTGGAAAACTATCAAATATGGACCAATCAGATTAAGGGGGCACGCTTTTTGGCGTCTAGCGTCGCCACGGTAACACTTTTGAAAGAGAAAAGTAATGCGCGTAGTCGCAAGATGGAGACGCACATTTTGAGGTATAAGTCACCTGGATGCACGTTACGGTTCGGGCCGTATTAATTGCCGAAGGAATGGCATTAATTGCGCCAAAATTACACAATTAATTCAAAATGGCCGACTTCCTGTTCAATTTCGGCCATGGCGCCAAGAGACTTTTCTTTAAGTTGCGACATGATACAGGTGTGTACGATTTTCGTTCATGTACGTCAAACCGTATTATGGGGCTTGAGGCTCAAAGTTTTTTCCCTCTGAACCAATCAGATGAAGGGTGGGCGCACTTTTTGGTGTCTAGCGTTGCCGCGGTAACGCTTTTAAATGAGAAAAGTAATGTGCGTCGTTGCAGGACAGGGACGCATATATTGGTGTAGAAAAAAAAAAATTGCTGACAAAAAAGTCTGGATACTGTGGGAATCGAACTCTGATCTCTGACTCCAAAGACGGGAACACTCTGGCTGAGCTAAGACTCAGCTTCTCATTTCTATTTGACCTACTGACTTAGGAGAGACCAACATATCGATATTTAGTAATGTAAGTCTGGAGCTGTTTTTTCTAATTTTTTTAAATATTTGTAAGTTATAAATATTATTAAAACCCTACTATTTTAATTATTACTTTTTCTGTAACCATTCTGCCAAGGTTGTAACCGGGCTGAGCTGGGAATATTTCTGACGTCACCACATTACAGGGAGCTGATTGGTCGGGGGGCGGGGCCGTCATCACCCTACTCGCCACCGATTGGTCGGGGGGCGGGGCCGTCATCACCCTCCGCGCCACTGATTGGTCGGGAGGCGGGGCCGTCATCACCCTACTCGCCACCGATTGGTCGGGGGGCGGGGCCGTCATCACCCTCCGCGCCACTGATTGGTCGGGAGGCGGGGCCGTCATCACCCTACTCGCCACCGATTGGTCGGGGGGCGGGGCCGGCAGACGTTTGAATCAGGAAGCGGGAGTCAGCGCGAGAGCGACTGGCGGCTCGTGGCGATTTTATTATAAAAAAGGGACAACCAATCAGAAGAAGGGGCGGGGCTAATTCAGGCCAAAGAAGCTCAAGGACTCATTGCAGAGTCCCTTGACACCACCTACGACTTCCTATGTCAAACCATTCAAAAGTTATGGCAGAGAAAAGTATTCAAGGTGGCGCTGTTGAGCCGTTAGGCCACGCCCATTAATGCAAACCATGAAATATAAAATTTATCACCAGGCCTGGCTTGCATGCAAAATTTGGTGACTTTTGGAGAACTATCAAATATGGACCAATCACATGAAGGGGGGGCGCGCCTTTTGGCGTCTAGCGTCGCCACGGTAACACTTTTGAAAGAGAAAAGTAATGCGTGGTGTCGCAGGATGTAGACGCACATTTTGATGTATAACACACCTGGGTGCACGATACGGTTCGGGCTGAATTAACTCTCGAAGGAATGGCATAAATTTCGCCAAAATGACACAATTTATTCAAAATGGCCGACATCCTGCTCGGTTTTGGCCATGGCTCCAAGAGACTTTTCTTTAAGTTGTGCCATGATACAGGTGTGTAGCCATTTTCGTGCATGTACGTCAAACCGTATTGTGGGGCTTGAGGCACAAAGTTTTCCGGGGGGCGCTGTTGAGCCATTTTGCCACGCCCATTAATGCAAACCATGAAATATCAAATTTATCACCAGGCCTGGCTTGCATGCCAAATTTGGTGCCTTTTGGGGAACTATCAAATATGGACCAATCAGATGAAGGGGGGGTGCGCTTGTTGGCGTCTAGCGTCGCCACGGTAACACTTTCGAAAGAGAAAAGTAATGCGTGTAGTCGCAGGATGGAGACGCACATTTTGATGTATAACACATCTGGGTTCACGATACGGTTCGGGCTGAATTAACTCTCGAAGAATGGCATATATTGCTCCAAAATTACGCAATTAATTCAGAATGTTCAAAATGGCCGACTTCCTGTTCGGTTTCGGCCATGGCGCCAAGAGACTTTTCTTTTAGTTGCGACATGATACAGGAGTGTACCAATTTTCGTTCATGTACGTCAAACCGTATTATGGGGCTTGAGGCGCAAAGTTTTTTCTGTCTGAACCAACCAGATGAAGGGTGGGCGCGCTTTTTGGCATCTAGCGTCGCCACGGTAACGCTTTTGAAAGAGAAAAGTAATGCGTGTGGTCGCAGGAGGGAGACGCACATTTTGATGTATAATACACCTGGGTGCACGTTACGGTTCGGGCTGAATTAACTGCCGAAGGAATGGCATAAATTGCGCCAAAGTGACACGATTAATTCAAAATGGCCGACTTCCTGTTCGGTTTCGGGCATGACGGCAAGAGACTTTTCTTTAAGTTGTCCCATGATACAGGTGTGTACCGATTTTCGTGCATGTACGTCAAACCGTATCGTGGGGCTTGAGGCACAAAGTTTTCAAGGGGGCGCTGTTGAGCCATTTTGCCACGCCCATTAATGCAAACCATTAAATATCAAATTTTTCGCCAGGCCTGACTTGGGTGCAAAATTTGGTGACTTTTTGGGCATGTTAAGGGGGGCAAAAAGGTCATCACTTTGTCAGAAGAAAAAAAAAAAAAATAATAATAATAAAAATTCCTGCAAATACAATAGGGCCTTCGCACTGCAAGTGCTCGGGCCCTAATAAAAATTCCTGCAAATACAATAGGGCCTTCGCACTGCAAGTGCTCGGGCCCTAATTAAAGCTGCAAGCAGCGATGAACGGGCCCTCGCACTCACGGCCACCGCCCCCCATAAGCGTATCAGAAATGACACCACCCACGACTCTCTATGTCAAACCATTCAAAAGTTATAGCAGAAAATAGGGACAACCAATCAGAAGGAGGGGCGTGGCTAATTCTGGCCAATGAAGGTCAAGGACTCCATACAGAATCTGATGACACCACCCACGACTCTCTATGTCAAACCATTCCAAAGTTATAGCAGAAAATCGGGACAACCAATCAGAAAAAGGGGCGGGGCTAATTAAGGCCAACGAAGCTTAAGGACTCATTACAGAGTCCCATGACACCACCCACAACTTCCTATGTCAAACAATTAAAAAGTTATAGCAGAAAAAAGGGACAACCAATCAGAAGAAGGAGCGGGGCTAATTCAGGCCAACGAAGCTTAAGGACTCATTACAGAGTCCCATGACACCACCCACAACTTCCTATGTCAAACCATTCAAAAGTTATGGCAGAGAAAAGTATTCTAGGGGGCGCTGTTGAGCCGTTAGGCCACGCCCATTAATGCAAACCATGAAATATCAAATTTATCGCCAAGTCTGGCTTGCATGCAAAATTTGGTGACTTTTGGAGAACTATCAAATATGGACCAATCAGATGAAGGGGGGGTGCACTTGTTGGCGTCTAGCGTCGCCACGGTAACGCTTTTGAAAGAGAAAAGTAATGCGTGGTGTTGCAGGATGGAGACGCACATTTTGATGTATAACACACCTGGGTGCACGTTACGGTTCGGGCTGAATTAACTGCCGAAGGAATGGCATAAATTTCGCCAAAATGACACAATTTATTCAAAATGGCCGACATCCTGTTCGGTTTCGGCCATGGCTCCAAGAGACTTTTCTTTAAGTTTTTCCATAATACAGGTGTGTAGCGATTTTCGTGCATGTACGTCAAACCGTATTGTGGGGCTTGAGGCACAAAGTTTTCCGGGGGGCGCTGTTGAGCCATTTTGCCACGCCCATTAATGCAAACCATGAAATATCAAATTTATCGCCAGGCCTGGCTTGCATGCCAAGTTTGGTGCCTTTTGGGGAACTATCAAATACGGACCAATCAGATGAAGGGGGGGTGCGCTTGTTGGCGTCTAGCGTCGCCACGGTAACACTTTTGAAAGAGAAAAGTAATGCGTGTAGTCGCAGGATGGAGACGCACATTTTGATGTATAACACATCTGGGTTCACGATACGGTTCGGGCTGAATTAACTCTCGAAGGAATGGCATAAATTGCGCCAAAATGACACAATTTATTCAAAATGGCCGACTTCCTGTTCGGTTTCGGGCATGACGCCAAGAGACTTTTCTTTAAGTTGTCCCATGATACAGGTGTGTACCGATTTTCGTGCATGTACGTCAAACCGTATCGTGGGGCTTGAGGCACAAAGTTTTCAAGGGGGCGCTGTTGAGCCATTTTGCCACGCCCATTAATGCAAACCATTAAATATAAAATTTTTCGCCAGGCCTGACTTGGGTGCAAAATTTGGTGACTTTTTGGGCATGTTAAGGGGGGCAAAAAGGCCATCACTTTGTCAGAAGAAAAATAATAATAATTAAAGCTGCAAGCAGCGATGAACGGGCCCTCGCACTCACGTCCACCGCCCCCCATAAGCATATCAGAAATGACACCACCCACGACTCTCTATGTCAAACCATTCAAAAGTTATAGCAGAAAAAAGGAACCACCAATCAGAAGAAGGGGCAGGGCTAATTCAGGCCAATGAAGGTCAGGGACTCCATACAGAGTCTGATGACACCACCCACGACTCTCTATGTCAAAGCATTCAAAAGTTATGGCAGAAAATCGGGACAACCAATCAGAAGAAGGGGCGGGGCTAATTCAGGCCAATGAAGGTCAAGGACTCAATACCGAGTCCCATGACACCACCCACGACTCTTTATGTCAAACCATTCAAAAGTTATGGCAGAGAAAAGTATTCTAGGGGGCGCTGTTGAGCCGTTAGGCAACGCCCATTAATGCAAACCATGAAATATCAAATGTATCACCAGGCCTGGCTTGAATGCAAAATCTGGTGACTTTGGTGACAAAAATTGCTCACAAAAAATTCAGAATTCAGCCAGGCTCGAACTCTCAACCTCAGGAATCAAAGACCACAATGATCTGGCTGAGCTACATGTCAGCTTAGATACTGCTGTGACTTACTAGGTTATGAGAGACCAAAATAGCGATAAAATATCTGGAACCATTTTTTCCTAATTTTTAAAATATTTGTAAGGTATAAATATTAGTAAAACACTATATTTTATATTATTACTTTTTCTGTAACCATTCTACCGAGGTTCTAACCGGGCTGAGCACGGGACTATTTCTGACGTAACCACATTACAACAGCTGATTGGTCGGGGGGCGGGGCCGTCATCACCCTACTCGCCACTGATTGGTCGGGGGGCGGGGCCAGCAGACGTTTGAATCAGGAAGCGGGACTCTCTATGTCAAACCATTCCAAAGTTATAGCAGAAAATCGGGACAACCAATCAGAAGAAGGGGCGGGGCTAATTAAGGCCAACGAAGCTTAAGAACTCATTACAGAGTCCCATGACACCACCCACGACTTCCTATGTCAAACCATTAAAAGGTTATAGCAGAAAAAAGGGACAACCAATCAGAAGAAGAGGCGGGGCTAATTCTGGCCAACGAAGCTTAAGAAGTCAGTACAATGTCCCATGACACCACCCACGACTTCCTATGTCAAACCATTCAAAAGTTATGGCAGATAAAAGTATTCTAGGGGGCGCTGTTGAGCCGTTAGGCCACGCCCATTAATGCAAACCATGAAATATCAAATTTATCGCCAAGTCTGGCTTGCATGCAAAATTTGGTGACTTTTGGAGAACTATCAAATATGGACCAATCACATGAAGGGGGGGCGCGCCTTTTGGCGTCTAGCGTCGCCACGGTAACACTTTTGAAAGAGAAAAGTAATGCGTGGTGTCGCAGGATGTAGACGCCCATTTAGATGTATAACACACCTGGGTGCACGTTACGGTTCGGGCTGAATTAACTGCCAAAGGAATGCCATAAATTTCGCCAAAATGACACAATTTATTCAAAATGGCCGACATCCTGTTCGGTTTCGGCCATGGCTCCAAGAGACTTTTCTTTAAGTTGTGCCATGATACAGGTGTGTAGCGATTTTCGTGCATGTACGTCAAACCGTATTGTGGGGCTTGAGGCACAAAGTTTTCCGGGGGGCGCTGTTGAGCCATTTTGCCACGCCCATTAATGCAAACCATGAAATATCAAATTTATCGCCAGGCCTGGCTTGCATGCCAAATTTGGTGCCTTTTGGGGAACTATCAAATATGGACCAATCAGATGAAGGGGGGGTGCGCTTGTTGGCGTCTAGCGTCGCCACGGTAACACTTTGGAAAGAGAAAAGTAATGCGTGTAGTCGCAGGATGGAGACGCACATTTTGATGTATAACACATCTGGGTTCACGATACGGTTCGGGCTGAATTAACTCTCGAAGGAATGGCATATATTGCTCCAAAATTACGCGATTAATGCAGAATGTTCAAAATGGCCGACTTCCTGTTCGGTTTCGGCCATGGCGCCAAGAGACTTTTCTTTTAGTTGCGACATGATACAGGTGTGTACCGATTTTCGTTCATGTACGTCAAAGCGTATTATGGGGCTTGAGGCGCAAATTTTTTTCTGTCTGAACCAATCAGATGAAGGGTGGGCACGCTTTTTGGCGTCTAGCGTCGCCACGGTAACGCTTTCGAAAGAGAAAAGTAATGCGTGGGGTCGGATGATGGAGACGCACATTTTGATTTATAACACACTTGGGGGAACGTTACGGTTCGGGCTGAATTAACTTTCGAAGGAATGGCATAAATTTCGCCAAAATGACACGACTAATTCAAAATGGCCGACATCCTGTTCGGTTTCGGGCATGACCCCAAGAGACTTTTGTTTAAGTTGTCCCATGATACAGGTGTGTACCGATTTTCGTCCATGTACGTCTAACAGTATCGTGGGGCTTGAGGCACAAAGTTTTCAAGGGGGCGCTGTTGAGCCATTTTGCCACGCCCATTAATGCAAACCTTTAAATATCAAATTTTTCGCCAGGCCTGACTAGGGTGCAAAATTTGGTGACTTTTTGGGCATGTTAAGGGGGGCAAAAAGGCCTTCACTTTGTCAGGAAAATAATAATAATAATAATTAAAGCTGCAAGCAGCGATGAACGGGCCCTCGCACTCACGTCCACCGCCCCCCATAAGCATATCAGAAAAGACACCACCCACGACTTCCTATGTCAAACCATTCAAAAGTTATAGCAGAAAAAAGGGACAACCAATCAGAAGAAGGGGCGGGGCTAATTAAGGCCAACGAAGCTCAAGGACTCCATACAGAATCTGATGACACCACCCACGACTCTCTATGTCAAACCATTCAAAAGTTATAGCAGAAAATCGGGACAACCAATCAGAAGAAGGGGCGGGGCTAATTAAGGCCAACGAAGCTTAAGAACTCATTACAGAGTCCCATGATACCACCTACGACTCCCTATGTCAAACCATTAAAAAGTTATAGCAGAAAAAAGCGACAACCAATCAGAAGAAGGGGCGGGGCTAATTCTGGCCAATGAAGGTCAAGGACTCCATAAAGAATCTGATGACACCACCCAGGACTTTCTATGTCAAACCATTCCAATGTTATAGCAGAAAATCGGGACAACCAATCAGAAGAAGGGGTGGGGCTAATTAAGGCCAACGAAGCTTAAGGACTCATTACAGAGTCCCATGACACCACCCACAACTTCCTATGTCAAACCATTCAAAAGTTATGGCAGATAAAAGTATTCTAGGGGGCGCTGTTGAGCCGTTAGGCCACGCTCATTAATGCAAACCATGAAATATCAAATGTATCGCCAAGTCTGGCTTGCATGCAAAATTTTGTGACTTTTGGAGAACTATCAAATATGGACCAATCACATGAAGGGGGGGGGGGGGCGCCTTTTGGCGTCTAGCGTCGCCACGGTAACACTTTTGAAAGAGAAAAGTAATGCGTGTAGTCGCAGCATGTAGACGCACATTTTGATGTATAAGACACCTGGGTGCACGTTACGGTTCGGGCTGAATTAACTGCCGAAGGAATGGCATAAATTTCGCCAAAATGACACAATCTATTCAAAATGGCCGACTTCCTGTTCGGTTTCGGCCATGGCGCCAAGAGACTTTTCTTTTAGTTGTGACATGATACAGGTGTGTAGCGATTTTCGTGCATGTACGTCAAACCGTATTGTGGGGCTTGAGGCACAAAGTTTTACGGGGGGCGCTATTGAGCCATTTTGCCACGCCCATTAATGCAAACCATGAAAGATCAAATTTATCGCCAGGCCTGGCTTTGCATGCCAAATTTGGTGCCTTTTGGGGAACTATCAAATATGGACCAATCAGATGAAGGTGGGGTCCGCTTGTTGGCGTCTAGCGTCGCCACGGTAACACTTTTGAAAGAGAAAAGTAATGCGTGTAGTCGCAGGATGGAGACGCACATTTTGATGTATAACACATCTGGGTTCACGATACGGTTTGGGCTGAATTAACTCTCGAAGGAATGGCATATATCGCTCCAAAATTACGCAATTAATTCAGAATGTTCAAAATGGCCGACTTCCTGTTCGGTTTCCGCCATGGCGCCAAGAGACTTTTCTTTTAGTTGCGACATGATACAGGAGTGTACCAATTTTCGTTCATGTACGTCAAACCGTATTATGGGGCTTGAGGCGCAAAGTTTTTTCTGTCTGAACCAACCAGATGAAGGGTGGCCGCGCTTTTTGGCGTCTAGCGTCGCCACGGTAACGCTTTTGAAAGAGAAAAGTAATGCGTGTAGTCGCAGGATGGAGACGCACATTTTGATGTATAACACACTTGGGTGCACATTACGGTTCGGGCTGAATTAACTTTCGAAGGAATGGCATAAATTTCGCCAAAATGACACAACTAATTCAAAATGGCCGACTTCCTGTTCGGTTTCGGGCATGACGCCAAGAGACTTTTCTTTAAGTTGTCCCATGATACAGGTGTGTACCGATTTTCGTGCATGTACGTCAAACCGTATCGTGGGGCTTGAGGCACAAAGTTTTCAAGGGGGCGCTGTTGAGCCATTTTGCCGCGCCCATTAATGCAAACCATTAAATATCAAATTTTTCGCCAGGCCTGACTTGGGTGCAAAATTTGGTGACTTTTTGGGCATGTTTAGGGGGGCAAAAAGGCCTTCCTTTTGTCAGGAAAATAATAATAATAATAATTAAAGCTGCAAGCAGCGATGAACGGGCCCTCGCACTCACGGCCACCGCCCCCCATAAGCATATCAGAAAAGACACCACCCACGACTTCCTGTGTCAAACCATTCAAAAGTTATAGCAGAAAAAAGGGACAACCAATCAGAAGAAGGGGCGGGGCTAATTCAGGCCAATGAAGGTCAAGGACTCCATACAGAATCTGATGACACCACCCACGACTCTCTATGTCAAACCATTCCAATGTTATAGCAGAAAATCGGGACAACCAATCAGAAGAAGGGGCGGGGCTAATTAAGGCCAACGAAGCTTAAGGACTCATTACAGAGTCCCATGACACCACCCACAACTCTCTATGTCAAACCATTCAAAAGTTATGGCAGATAAAAGTATTCTAGGGGGCGCTGTTGAGCCGTTAGGCCACGCCCATTAATGCAAACCATGAAATATCAAATTTATCGCCAAGTCTGGCTTACATGCAAAATTTGGTGACTTTTGGAAAACTATCAAATATGTACCAATCACATGAAGGGGGGGCGCGCCTTTTGGCGTCTAGCGTCGCCACGGTAACGCTTTTGAAAGAGAAAAGTAATGCGTGTAGTCGCAGGATGGAGACGCACATTTTGATGTATAACACACTTGGGGGCACGTTACGGTTCGGGCTGAATTAACTGCCGAAGGAATGGCATAAATTTCGCCAAAATTACACAATTTATTCAAAATGGCCGACATCCTGTTCGGATTCGGCCATGGCTCCAAGAGACTTTTCTTTAAGTTGTGCCATGATACAGGTGTGTAGCGATTTTCGTGCATGTACATCAAACCGTATTGTGGGGCTTGAGGCACAAAGTTTTCCGGGGGGCGCTGTTGAGCCATTTTGCCACGCCCATTAATGCAAACCATGAAATATCAAATTTATCGCCAGGCCTGCCTTGCATGCAAAATTTGGTGCCTTTTGGGGAACTATCAAATATGGACCGATCAGATGAAGGGGGGGTGCGCTTGTTGGCGTCTAGCGTTGCCACGGTAACACTTTTGAAAGAGAAAAGTAATGCGTGTAGTCGCAGGATGGGGACGAACATTTTGATGTATAACACATCTGGGTTCACGATACGGTTCGGGCCGTATTAATTCTCGAAGGAAGGGCATATATTGCTCCAAAATTACGCGATTAATTCAGAATGTTCAAAATGGCCGACATCCTATTCGGTTTCGGCCATGGCGCCAAGAGACTTTTCTTTAAGTTGCGACATGATACAGGTGTGTAGCGATTTTCGTTCATGTACGTCAAACCGTATTATGGGGCTTGAGGCGCAAAGTTTTTTCTGTCTGAACCAATCAGATGAAGGGGGGACGCGCTTTTTGGCGTCTAGTGTCGCCACGGTAACGCTTTTGAAAGAGAAAAGTAATGCGTGGTGTCAGAGGATTAAGACGCACATTTTGATGTATAACACAACTGGGTGCACGTTACGGTTCGGGCCGTATTAACTGCCGAAGGAAGGCATAAATTTCGCCAAAATGACACGATTATTTCAAAATGGCCCACTTCCTGTTCGGTTTCTCGACATGACGCCCAGAGACTTTTTTTTAAGTTGCGCCATGATACAGGTGTGTACCGATTTTCGTGCATGTACGACAAACCGCATTGTGGGGCTTGAGGCACAAAGTTTTCAAGGGGGCGCTGTTGAGCCATTTTGCCACCCCCATTAATGTAAACCATTAAATATCAAATTTTTCGCCAGGCCTGACTTGCATGCAAAATTTGGTGACTTTTTGGGCACGTTTAGGGGGGCAAAAAGGCCTTCCTTTTGTCAGAACAATAAGAAGAAGAAGAATAATTCCTACAGATACAATAGGGCCTTCGCACTGAAGGTGCTCGGGCCCTAAAAATTCCTGCAAATACAATAGGGCCTTCGCACTGCAAGTGCTCGGGCCCTAATTAAAGCTGCAAGCAGCGATGAACGGGCCCTCGCACTCACGTCCACCGACCCCATAAGCATATCAGAAATGACACCACCCACGACTCTCTATGTCAAACCATTCAAAAGTTATAGCAGAAAAAAGGAACAACCAATCAGAAGAAGGGGCGGGGCTAATTCAGGCCAATGAAGGTCAAGGACTCCATACAGAGTCTGATGACACCACCCACGACTCTCTATGTCAAACCATTCAAAAGTTATGGCAGAATATCGGGACAACCAATCAGAAGAAGGGGCGGGGCTAATTCAGGCCAATTATGGTCAAGGACTCAATACCGAGTCCCATGACACCACCCACGACTCTTTATGTCAAACCATTCAAAAGTTATGGCAGAGAAAAGTATTCTAGGGGGCGCTGTTGAGCCGTTAGGCCACGCCCATTAATGCAAACCATGAAATATCAAATTTATCACCAGGCCTGGCTTGCATGCAAAATTTGGTGACTTTTGGAGAACTATCAAATATGTACCAATCAGATGAAGGGGACGCGCGCTTTTTCGCGTCTAGCGTCGCCACGGTAACACTTTTGAAAGAGAAAAGTAATGTGCGTCGTTGCAGGACAGAGACGCACATTTTGATGTAAAAAAAACACAAAAATTGCTGACAAAAAATTTCATCATAGGTACAGCCAGGCTCGAACTCTCAACTTCTGGCACCAAAGACCACAATGCTGTGGCTGAGCTATGTCTCAGCTATCCCTTTCACTTCGACTTACTGCCTTAAGAGAGACCAACATAGCGATAAAATGTCTGGAAATTTTTTTTCCTAATTTTTTAAATATTTGTAAGGTATAAATATTAGTAAAACACTACTATTTTTATTACTTTTTCTGTAACCATTCTACCGAGGTTCTAACCGGGCTGAGCACGGGTCTATTTCTGATGTCACCATATTGCAGGGGGCTGATTGGTCGGGGAGCGGGTCGTCATCACCCTACTCGCCACTGATTGGTCGGGGAGCGGGGCCGTCATCACCCTACTAGCCACTGATTGGTTGGGGGGCGGGGCCGTCATCACCCTACTCGCCACTGATTGGTCGGGGGGCGGGGCCGTCATCACCCTACTCGCCACTGATTGGTCGGGGGCGGGGCCGTCATCACCCTACTCGCCACTGATTGGTCGGGGGGCGGGGCCAGCAGACGTTTGAATCAGGAAGAGGGACTCTCTATGTCAAACCATTCCAAAGTTATAGCAGAAAATCGGGACAACCAATCAGAAGAAGGGGCGGGGCTAATTAAGGCCAACGAAGCTTAAGGACTCATTACAGAGTCCCATGACACCACCCACGACTTCCTATGTCAAACCATTCAAAAGTTATGGCAGAGAAAAGTATTCTAGGGGGCGCTGTTGAGCCGTTAGGCCACGCCCATTAATGCAAACCATGAAATATCAAATTTATCGCCAAGTCTGTGTTGCATGCAAAATTTGGTGACTTTTGGGGAACTATCAAATATGGACCAATCAGATGAAGGGGGGTGCGCTTGTTGGCGTGTAGCGTCGCCACGGTAACACTTTCGAAAGAGAAAAGTAATGCGTGTAGTCGCAGGATGGAGACACATATTTTGATGTATAACACATCTGTGTTCACGTTACGGTTCGGGCTGAATTAATTCTCGAAGGAATGGCATAAATTTCGCCAAAATGACACAATTTATTCAAAATAGCCGACATCCTGTTCGGTTTCGGCCATGGCTCCAAGAGACTTTTCTTTAAGTTGTGCCATGATACAGGTGTGTACCGATTTTCGTGCATGTACGTCAAACCGTATTGTGGAGCTTGAGGCACAAAATTTTCCAGGGGGCGCTGTTGAGCCATTTTGCCACGCCCATTAATGCAAACCATGAAATATCAAATTTATCGCCAGGCATGGCTTGCATGCCAAATTTGGTGCCTTTTGGGGAACTATCAAATATGGACCAATCAGGTGAAGGGGGGGTGCGCTTGTTGGCGTCTAGCATCGCCACGGTAACACTTTCGAAAGAGAAAAGTAATGCGTGTAGTCGCAGGATGGAGACGCACATTTTGATGTATAACACATCTGGGTTCACGATACGGTTCGGGCTGAATTAACTCTCGAAGGAATGGCATATATTGCTCCAAAATTACGCAATTAATTCAGAATGTTCAAAATGGCCGACTTCCTGTTCGGTTTCGGCCATGGCGCCAAGAGACTTTTCTTTTAGTTGCGACATGATACAGGTGTGTACCGATTTTCGTTCATGTACGTCAAACCGTATTATGGGGCTTGAGGCACAAAGTTTTTTCTGTCGAACCAATCAGATGAAGGGTGGGCGCGCTTTTTGGCGTCTAGCGCCGCCACGGTAACGCTTTTGAAAGAGAAAAGTAATGCGTGTTGTCGCAGGATGGAGACGCACATTTTGATGTATAACACACTTGGGGGCACGTTACGGTTCGGGCTGAATTAACTTTCGAAGGAATGGCATAAATTTCGCCAAAATGACACGACTAATTCAAAATGGCCGACATCCTGTTCGGTTTCGGGCATGACCCCAAGAGACTTTTGTTTAAGTTGTCCCATGATACAGGTGTGTACCGATTTTCGTGCATGTACGTCAAACCGTATTGTGGGGCTTGAGGCACAAAGTTTTCAAGGGGGCGCTGTTGAGCCATTTTGCCACGCCTATTAATGCAAACCTTTAAATATCAAATTTTTCGCCAGGCCTGACTAGGGTGCAAAATTTGGTGACTTTTTGGGCATGTTAAGGGGTGCAAAAAGGCCTTCACTTTGTCAGGAAAATAATAATAATAATTAAAGCTGCAAGCAGCGATGAACGGGCCCTCGCACTCACGTCCACCGCCCCCCATAAGCATATCAGAAATGACAGCACCCACGACTTCCTATGTCAAACCATTCAAAAGTTATAGCAGAAAAAAGGGACAACCAATCAGAAGAAGGGGCGGGGCTAATTCAGGCCAATGAAGGTCAAGGACTCCATACAGAATCTTATGACACCACCCACGACTCTCTATGTCAAACCATTCCAAAGTTATAGCAGAAAATCGGGACAACCAATCAGAAGAAGGGGCGGGGCTAATTAAGGCCAACGAAGCTTAAGAACTCATTTCAGGGTCCCATGATACCACCCATGACTTCCTATGTCAAACCATTCAAAATTTATAGCAGAAAAAAGGGACAACCAATCAGAAGAAGGGGCGGGGCTAATTCTGGCCAATGAAGGTCAAGGACTCCATAAAGAATCTGATGACACCACCCACGACTCTCTATATCAAACCATTCCAAAGTTATAGCAGAAAATCGGGACAACCAATCAGAAGAAGGGGCGGGGCTAATTAAGGCCAACGAAGCTTAAGGACTCATTACAGAGTCCCATGACACCACCCACAACTCTCTATGTCAAACCATTCAAAAGTTATGGCAGAGAAAAGTATTCTAGGGGGCGCTGTTGAACCGTTAGCCACGCCCATTAATGCAAACCATGAAATATCAAATTTATCGCCAGGCCTGGCTTGCATGCAAAATTTGGTGACTTTTGGAGAACTATCAAATATGGACCAATCACATGAAGGGGGGGCAAGCCTTTTGGCGTCTAGCGTCGCCACGGTAACGCTTTTGAAAGAGAAAAGTAATGCGTGGTGTCGCAGGATGGAGACGCACATTTTGATGTATAACACACCTGGGTGCACGTTACGGTTCGGGCTGAATTAACTGCCGAAGGAATGGCATAAATTTTGCCAAAATGACACAATTTATTCAAAATGGCCGACATCCTGTTCGGTTTCGGCCATGGCTCCAAGAGACTTTTCTTTAAGTTGTGCCATGATACAGGTGTGTAGCGATTTTCGTGCATGTACGTCAAACCGTATTGTGGGGCTTGAGGCACAAAGTTTTCCGGGGGGCGCTGTTGAGCCGTTAGGCTACGCCCATTAATGCAAACCATGAAATATCA
The DNA here is from genome assembly GCF_033807715.1 of Cololabis saira. Classification (NCBI taxonomy): domain Eukaryota; kingdom Metazoa; phylum Chordata; class Actinopteri; order Beloniformes; family Belonidae; genus Cololabis; species Cololabis saira. The sequence goes on along the minus strand of NC_084600.1, from coordinate 11,514,640 downwards.
CATTTATCCCCAGGCCTGGCTTGCATGCCAAATTTGGTGCCTTTTGGGGAACTATCAAATATGGACCAATCAGATGAAGGGGGGGTGCGCTTGTTGGCGTCTAGCGTCGCCACGGTAACACTTTTCAAAGAGAAAAGTAATGCGTGTAGTCGCAGGATGGAGACGCACATTTTGATGTATAACACATCTGGGTTCACGATACGGTTCGGGCTGAATTAACTCTCGAAGGAATGGCATATATTGCCCCAAAATTACGCAATTAATTCAGAATGTTCAAAATGGCCGACTTCCTGTTGGGTTTTGGCCATGGCGCCAAGAGACTTTTCTTTTAGTTGCGACATGATACAGGAGTGTACCAATTTTCGTTCATGTACGTCAAACCGTATTATGGGGCTTGAGGCGCAAAGTTTTTTCTGTCTGAACCAACCAGATGAAGGGTGGCCGCGCTTTTTGGCGTCTAGCGTCGCCACGGTAATGCTTTTGCAAGAGAAAAGTAATGCGTGTGGTCGCAGGAGGGAGACGCACATTTTGATGTATAACACACCTGGGTGCACGTTACGGTTCGGGCTGAATTAACTGCCGAAGGAATGGCATAATTTGCGCCAAAGTGACAGGATTAATTCAAAATGGCCGACTTCCTGTTCGGTTTCTCGACATGACGCCCAGAGACTTTTCTTTAAGTTGTGACATGATACAGGTGTGTACCGATTTTCGTGCATGTACGTCAAACCGTATCGTGGGGCTTGAGGCACAAAGTTTTCAAGGGGGCGCTGTTGAGCCATTTTGCCACGCCCATTAATGCAAACCATGAAATATCAAATTTTTCGCCAGGCCTGACTTGGGTGCAAAATTTGGTGACTTTTTGGGCATGTTAAGGGGGGCAAAAAGGCCATCACTTTGTCAGAAGAAAAATAATAATAAGAAGAAAAATTCCTGCAAATACAATAGGGCCTTCGCACTGAAGGTGCTCGGGCCCTAATTAAAGCTGCAAGCAGCAATGAACGGGCCCTCGCACTCACGGCCACCGCCCCCCATAGGCATATCAGAAATGACACCACCCACGACATCCTATGTCAAACCATTGAAAGGTTATAGCAGAAAAAAGGGACAACCAATCAGAATAAGGGGCGGGGCTAATTCAGGCCAATAAAGGTCAAGGGCTCCATAAAGAATCTGATGACACCACCCACGACTCTCTATGTCAAACCATTCCAAAGTTATAGCAGAAAATCGGGACAACCAATCAGAAGAAGGGGCGGGGCTAATTAAGGCTAACGAAGCTTAAGGACTCATTACAGAGTCCCATGGCACCACCCACGACTTCCTATGTCAAACCATTGAAAAGTTATAGCAGAAAAAAGGGACAACCAATCAGAAGAAGGGGCGGGGCTAATTCAGGCCAATGAAGGTCAAGGGCTCCATAAAGAATCTTATGACACCACCCACGACTCTCTATGTCAAACCATTCCAAAGTTATAGCAGAAAATCGGGACAACCAATCAGAAGAAGGGGCGGGGCTAATTAAGGCTAACGAAGCTTAAGGACTCATTACAGAGTCCCATGGCACCACCCACGACTTCCTATGTCAAACCATTCAAAAGTTATAGCAGAAAAAAGGGACAACCAATCAGAAGAAGGGGCGGGGCTAATTCAGGCCAATGAAGGTCAAGGGCTCCATAAAGAATCTGATGACACCACCCACGACTCTCTATGTCAAACCATTCCAAAGTTATAGCAGAAAATCGGGACAACCAATCAGAAGAAGGGGCGGGGCTAATTAAGGCTAACGAAGATTAAGGACTCATTACAGAGTCCCATGGCACCACCCACGACTTCCTATGTCAAACCATTCAAAAGTTATAGCAGAAAAAAGGGACAACCAATCAGAAGAAGGGGCGGGGCTAATTCAGGCCAATGAAGGTCAAGGACTCATTACAGAGTCCCATGACACCACCCACGACTCTCTATGTCAAACCATTCAAAAGTTATGGCAGAGAAAAGTATTCTAGGGGGCGCTGTTGAGCCGTTAGGCCACGCCCATTAATGCAAGCCATGAAATATCAAATTTATCACCAGGCCTGGCTTGCATGCAAAATTTGGTGACTTTTGGAGAACTATCAAATATGGACCAATCAGATGAAGGGGGGGCGCGCCTTTTGGCGTCTAGCGTCGCCACGGTAACACTTTTGAAAGAGAAAAGTAATGCGCGTAGTCGCAGGATGGAGACGCACATTTTGATGTATAACACACTTGGGGAAACGTTACGGTTCGGGCTGAATTAACTGCCGAAGGAATGGCATAAATTTCGCCAAAATGACACGATTAATTCAAAATGGCCGACATCCTGTTCGGTTTCGGGCATGACCCCAAGAGACTTTTGTTTAAGTTGCGCCATGATACAGGTGTGTACCGATTTCCGTGCATGTACGTCTAACAGTATTGTGGGGCTTGAGGCACAAAGTTTTCAAGGGGGCGTTGTTGAGCCATTTTGCCACGCCCATTAATGCAAACCATTAAATACCAAATTTTTCGCCAGGCCTGGCTTGGGTGCAAGATTTGGTGCCTTTTGGGGAACTATCAAATATGGACCAATCACATGAAGGGGGGGTGCGCTTGTTGGCGTCTAGCGTCGCCACGGTAACACTTTGGAAAGAGAAAAGTAATGCGTGTAGTCGCAGGATGTAGACGCACATTTTGATGTATAACACATCTGGGTTCACGATACGGTTCGGGCTGAATTAATTCTCGAAGGAATGGCATATATTGCTCCAAAATTACGCGATTAATGCAGAATGTTCAAAATGGCCGACTTCCTGTTTGGTTTCGGCCATGGCGCCAAGAGACTTTTCTTTTAGTTGCGACATGATACAGGTGTGTACCGATTTTCGTTCATGTACGTCAAAGCGTATTATGGGGCTTGAGGCGCAAAGTTTTTTCTGTCTGAACCAAATAGATGAAGGGTGGGCACGCTTTTTGGCGTCTAGCGTCGCCACGGTAACGCTTTCGAAAGAGAAAAGTAATGCGTGGGGTCGGAGGATGGAGTCGCACATTTTGATGAATAACACACTTGGGGGAACGTTACGGTTCGGGCTGAATTAACTGCCGAAGGAAGGCATAAATTTCGCCAAAATGACACGATTAATTCAAAATGGCCGACTTCCTGTTCGGTTTCTCGACATGACGCCAAGAGACTTTTCTTTAAGTTGCGCCATGATACAGGTGTGTACCGATTTTCGTGCATGTACGTCAAACCGTATCGTGGGGCTTGAGGCACAAAGTTTTCAAGGGGGCGCTGTTGAGCCATTTTGCCACGCCCATTAATGCAAACTATTAAATATCAAATTTTTCGCCAGGCCTGACTTGCATGCAAAATTTGGTGACTTTTTGGGCACGTTTAGGGGGGCAAAAAGGCCTTCCTTTTGTCAGGAAAATAATAATAATAATTAAAGCTGCAAGCAGCGATGAACGGGCCCTCGCACTCACGGCCACCGCCCCCCATAAGCATATCAGGAACGACACCACCCACGACTTCCTATGTCAAACCATTCAAAAGTTATAGCAGAAAAAAGGGACAACCAATCAGAAGAAGGGGTGGGGCTAATTCAGGCCAATGAAGGTCAAGGACTCCATACATAATCTGATGACACCACCCACGACTCTCTATGTCAAACCATTCAAAAGTTATAGCAGAAAATCGGGACAACCAATCAGAAGAAGGGGCGGGGCTAATTAAGGCCAACGAAGCTTAAGGACTCATTACAGAGTCCCATGACACCACCCACGACTTCCTATGTCAAACCATTCAAAAGTTATAGCAGAAAAAAGGGACAACCAATCAGAAGAAGGGGCGGGGCTAATTCAGGCCAATGAAGGTCAAGGGCTCCATAAAGAATCTGATGACACCACCCACGACTCTCTATGTAAAACCATTCCAAAGTTATAGCAGAAAATCGGGACAACCAATCAGAAGAAGGGGCGGGGCTAATTAAGGCCAACTAAGCTTAAGGACTCATTACAGAGTCCCATGACACCACCCACAACTTCCTATGTCAAACCATTCAAAAGTTATGGCAGAGAAAAGTATTCTAGGGGGCGCTGTTGAGCCGTTAGGCCACGCCCATTAATGCAAACCATGAAATATCACATTTATCGCCAAGTCAGTCTTGCATGCAAAATTTGGTGACTTTTGGAGAACTATTAAATATGGACCAATCAGATTTCAAAATGGCCGACTTCCTGTTCGGCTTCGGCCATGGCTCCAAGAGACTTTTGTTTAAGTTGCGCCATGATACAGGAGTGTACCGATTTTCGTGCATGTACATCAAACCGTATTGTGGGGCTTGAGAGACAAAGTTTTCCGGGGGGCGCTGTTGAGCCATTTTGCCACGCCCATTAATGCAAACCATGAAATATCAAATTTATCGCCAGGCCTGGCTTGCGTGCCAAATTTGGTGCCTTTTGGGGAACTATCAAATATGGACCAATCAGATGAAGGGGGGGTGCGCTTGTTGGCGTCTAGCGTCGCCACGGTAACACTTTTGAAAGAGAAAAGTAATGCGTGTGGTCGCAGGATGGAGACGCACATTTTGATGTATAACACACCTGGGTGCACATTACGGTTCGGGCCGTATTAATTCTCGAAGGAATGGCATGTATTGCTCCAAAATTACGTGATTAATTCAGAATGTTCAAAATGGCCGACTTCCTGTTCGGTTTTGGCCATGGCACCAAGAGACTTTTCTTTAAGTTGCGACATGATAAAGAAGTGTACCAATTTTCGTTCATGTACGTCACACCGCATTGTGGGGCTTGAGGCACAAAGTTTTTTCTGCCTGAACCAATCAGATGAAGGGTGGGCGCGCTTTTTGGCGTCTAGCGTCGCCACGGTAACGCTTTTGAAAGAGAAAAGTAATGCGTGGTGTCGGAGGATGGAGACGCATATTTTGATGTATAACACACCTGGGTGCTCGTTACGGTTCGGGCCGTATTAACTGCCGAAGGAATGGCATGAATTTCGCCAAAATGACACGATTAATTCAAAATGGCCGACATCCTGTTCGGTTTTGGGCATGACTCCAAGAGACTTTTCTTTAAGTTGCGACATGATACAGGTGTGTACCGATTTTCGTGCATGTACGTCAAACCGTATCGTGGGGCTTGAGGCACAAAGTTTTCCGGGGGGCGCTGTTGAGCCATTTTGCCACGCCCATTAATGCAAACCATAAAATATCAAATTTTTCGCCAGGCCTGGTTTGCGTGCAAAATTTGGTGACTTTTTGGGCACGTTTAGGGGGGCAAAAAGGCCCTCCTTTCGTCAGAAAAATAATAATAATAATAATAACGCGAAGAATTCCTACAGATACAATAGGGCCTTCGCACTGAAGGTGCTCGGGCCCTAATAATAAAAATTCCTACAGATACAATAGGGCCTTCGCACTGAAGGTGCTCGGGCCCTAATAATAATAAAAATTCCTGCAAATACAATAGGGCCTTCGCTCTGAAGGTGCTCGGGCCCTAATTAAAGCTGCAAGCAGCGATGAACGGGCCCTCGCACTCACGGCCACCGCCCCCCATAAGCATATCAGAAATGACACCACCCACGACTTCCTATGTCAAACCATTCAAAAGTTATAGCAGAAAAAAGGGACAACCAATCAGAAGAAGGGGCGGGGCTAATTCAGGCCAATGAAGGTCAAGGACTCCATAAAGAATCTGATGACACCAGACACGACTCTCTATGTCAAACCATTCCAAAGTTATAGCAGAAAATCGGGACAACCAATCAGAAGAAGGGGCGGGGCTAATTAAGGCCAACGAAGCTCAAGGACTCCATACAGAATCTGATGACACCACCCACGACTCTCTATGTCAAACCATTCAAAAGTTATAGCAGAAAATCGGGACAACCAATCAGAAGAAGGGGCGGGGCTAATTAAGGCCAACGAAGCTCAAAGACTCCATACAGAGTCCCATGACACCACCCACAACTTCCTATGTCAAACCATTCAAAAGTTATGGCAGAGAAAAGTATTCTAGGGGGCGCTGTTGAGCCGTTAGGCCACGCCCATTAATGCAAACCATGAAATATCAAATTTATCGCCAAGTCTGTATTGCATGCCAAATTTGGTGACTTTTGGAGAACTATCAAATATGGACCAATCAGATTTCAAAATGGCCGACTTCCTGTTCGGTTTCGGCCATGGCTCCAAGAGACTTTTCTTTAAGTTGTGCCATGATACAGGTGTGTAGCGATTTTCGTGCATGTACGTCAAACCGTATTGTAGGGCTTGAGGCACAAAGTTTTCCGGGGGGCGCTGTTGAGCCATTTTGCCACGCCCATTAATGCAAACCATGAAATATCAAATTTATTGCCAGGCCTGGCTTGCATGCCAATTTTGGTGCCTTTTGGGGAACTATCAAATATGGACCAATCAGATGAAGGGGGGGCACACTTTTTGGCGTCTAGCGTCGCCACGGTAACACTTTTGAAAGAGAAGAGTAATGCGTGTAGTCGCAGGATGGAGACGCCCATTTTGATGTATAACACATCTGGGTTCACGATACGGTTCGGGCCGTATTAATTCTCGAAGGAATGGCATATATTGCTCCAAAATTACGTGATTAATTCAGAATGTTCAAAATGGCCGACTTCCTGTTCGGTTTCGGCCATGGCGCCAAGAGACTTTTCTTTAAGTTGCGACATGATACAGGTGTGTACCGATTTTCGTTCATGTACGTCACACCGTATTCTGGGGCTTGAGGCGCAAAGTTTTTTCGGTCTGAACCAACCAGATGAAGGGTGGGCGCGCTTTTTGGCGTCTAGCGTCGCCACGGTAACGCTTTTGAAAGAGAAAAGTAATGCGTGTTGTCGCAGGATGGAGACGCACATTTTGATGTATAACACACTTGGGGGCACGTTACGGTTCGGGCCGTATTAACTGCCGAAGGAATGGCATAAATTGCGCCAAAGTGACACGATTAATTCAAAATGGCCGACTTCCTGTTCGGTTTTGGGCATGACTCCAAGAGACTTTTCTTTAAGTTGCCCCATGATACAGGTGTGTCCCGATTTTCGTGCATGTACGACAAACCGTATCGTGGGGCTTGAGGCACAAAGTTTTCCGGGGGGCGCTGTTGAGCCATTTTGCCACTCCCATTAATGCAAACCATAAAATATCAAATTTTTCGCCAGGCCTGGTTTGCATGCAAAATTTGGTGACTTTTTGGGCACGTTTAGGGGGGTAAAAAGGCCTTCCTTTTGTCAGAAAAATAATAATAATAAAAAAAAAAAAAATAATACAAAGAATTCCTGCAAATACAATAGGGCCTTCGCACTGCAAGTGCTCGGGCCCTAATAATAAAAATTCCTGCAAATACAATAGGGCCTTCGCACTGCAAGTGCTCGGGCCCTAATAAAAATTCCTGCAAATACAATAGGGCCTTCGCACTGAAGGTGCTCGGGCCCTAATTAACGTCACTTACCGCTGACTCGTGTGCAGTTGCCGTGTCCGTGCTGTTGGTACTGATCCTTTTATGACGGTAAGTGTTGATGCAAAACCTAATTTTTACTGTCCCTCGTTGTTGAAAACGCCCAAGGTGAAGTGGTTAGCACACACGATACACCGCTTCGAAACAATGGCGGAGTTCTTGTTCCAGCTAGAGTTAGTTGTGGGCGTGGTTTCAGCAGCGGAGGCCAACCTATGGAAATCGCTCCCGTCATGACTCACGACGGGAGCAGAATCTGAACGGCTCGTTAAAGTCACATGACACTGGAAGGATCATCCGGGCGGCTACAGACACTGCAGAATTTGGTTTCTTTCCTCCTTCTCTGAGTTGCTGAGGGGAGACCACCATATATATGTTAAAGCAAGAAAAAACCTGTTTTTCATAATAGGTCCCCTTTAAGGAGTTCATGTTTAAATCAGATTGTTTGTAAATGGTCTGATAACCCTTTCCAGATTAATATGCAGCAATAATTACTTTCCTCTGACCATTTGCTCATGCTTTTACCTCTTGGCATTATGTTAAAACACACTTGAATGCTCCAGATCAGCAAACTGCCTGAATGCTCGCATTTTTCGAGCCCTGCATACCTGCTGATGATCTATTCATCAGGTCTAATGATTAGCGCCACATGGCTGCAGCATGGCAGCAGTGAGGGGTTCTCATTATTGTCTACATGATTTTTCTTTTTTTGTCTTCAGTTGCGTGAAATAAATAATGACAATATGAAAATAATTACATCTTGCGGTTTCTCTGAGGGTATATTTGCATAATACTAAGACCCAGTAACAGCATGTGATTGTTATTGTACTTTTAAACAAAAAATATGAGGAGGTAGCAACTTTTGCACATAACTGAATTATTTTTTTATTACCAAAAGAACATTAAATATGTACTCGTCATTAGTGTCTGTGTGAGGCGTGCTCTTTATCGAGGCAGTATGATGCAGACTATTTGAACTTGAATTAGAGATCAAAGTAGTTGTTAGTGTTTTGTGAATTAAATTATAGCGTACAGTAAACTGTCACCTTTAAAGTCTATTAAAGATAAACTTGGCTGTTTGAAACAAAAACATTTCCATAGAAACGTTTTCGTGCTTTTGTTGAGTCAATGAAAAAAATGGCTGTAAATCTTTGTTCCCTGATAACGACTCAAAATATGAACAAAAAATGGCTTAAATGTTATAATTGAACAATTGGAGAAGCAATACATTGTTTTCTAAAATACTTCCGTAGCTTTAATTAAATCTACATGGTCAGCATTTTTTAACAGTTAGGAGCGGTAATGTGCCAAAACGTTTTGAGCAGTGCAGAAGTCTAAATTAAGACTTCCATTTTCACCTTTGTTTAAGCCCAGCAGGTCTAGAGCTACGCTGCTGACAAACCTCAAAGCTTCCACACAAACACTAACATGCAGACGCGTCACACCACATCCACTAATGTTACATACTGTACATCAGCCACATTGCTGACCATCTGTCTGGGGATGCACAGAACTCCCAGAATACTGGCTGCAATCAGCCTGCTGAGGACGTCAACGTGTTATGTTGCAAATATAACCTGCAATGAGTTGGGTTTATTTCTGGAAAACGGCTGTCAAGAAAGAGAGCAGACAGGCCCAGCAAACAGCAGCTTCACAATGACGTAACCTGAACTATACCAAAAATATTGACACTTCCTCCAACAGTTAGTGAAGACACCCACGGGTATCTCCTGTCCCCCAACAACTCATGAATGTTCTCCATTTTTATATTTTTGCAGAGCATTTGATTATGCGTGGTAAAAGCTACGACGGAGTATTAGGGCCAAACTAAGAAAAAAAAAGAAGGAAATTTCGAAAATAAAGTCATAATAATATGAGAATAAAGTCGTAATATTACGAGAATAAAATCGTAATATTAAATATATTATAAATATATAAATATAACTTCACAAGATGCTCAATATTCAACATTTTAACACACTCTTCCTGTTAGAGTTCTCATAAGTTAACACTTTATTCTTGTAATATTACGACTTTATTCACATAAATTGCGACTTTATTCTCGTAATGTTACGACTTTGTTCTCGTAATATTACGACTTTATTCTCATAATATTACGACTTTATTCTCGTAATGTTACGAGTTTATTCTCGTAATATTACGACTTTATTCTCATAAATTACGACTTTATTCTCGTAATGTTACGACTTTATCCTCGTAATATTACGACTTTATTCTATTACGACTTTATTCTCGCAACATTATGACTTTATTCTCGTAATTTCCTTTTTTTTTGTCTAAGTTTGGCCCTAATACTCCATCGTAAAAAGCAAACTAGGTCTGTAGAAAAAAAAAAAAAAAAAAACACCCCAGAAAACAGATTCTGGGTCTACATCCCTCAATTTAACATTTTAGGTACATTTTTATTCAAACTCATGGTATCCCTGATGGGCAAATGATCAACCTCAATGGTATTCAAAGATACCACTCTTCTCTGTGTGTATAATTACCTAATTGAGAAACCATTTAACCAATTTAGTTACTTTAAAAAGGTAAAAGGAAGTTAAGTAAGTGACATAGTATGTGTTGCAGATAAATCAGGCCACTGATCACACAGCAGCCCCGTGATTTGGATGCTGTGCTTAGGGTTCAGCCTGTTTAAGTGACCAGTGCTTGTCCTTGGCCTACTTTTTGGTCAGCAGCACTCCAAAACACGGTGGTCGTTGAAGCAAAGCGGCACAGCAGGATGGAGACGGCATATTTATGGGTGAGCGCTTTTTCAAGTTTTATTAACGGACTATCATAATGGAGGTTTGTGTTCACCAGTGGAATTGCTCTCAGCATTTAAGCTCGTCCACAGGGAGAGGCTTTTCTCTCTGCTTCTTGTAGCATGATATATTTTTAACTGCATGTGCAACTATGTTCGTCTGAGCATGTGTGGGTGTTGTACAGGCAATGAAAGGTTGGTTGGTTTAAGATGTTTACTTTCTCTTCGTTTACATAATCAATATCTATTTTATAATTGATATAAAATAGATACACACACACTTTTCAACGTGTGCATGTAAAAAAGTAGGAGCTTTGAATATGTGAGCCCTTACCGAGTTCTGGTTGAAGAAAGGTGAGCAGGGATCTGTTTGCTCACTTGGCAGCAGAATTATATAATCTTGTATCCAAGGCAGCCATATTAAACTCAAACTCTGTGAGAAAACCCATGTGACGTACAGGACATGACTCAAACGTCAAAAAATCCCACCTTTTATGCATTAAACCTCCTCTTTACCACTTGCAGCTTAAAAGGTTTGTCAAAACTACCTGCTTATCTCACACACATGCTCACACGCCCATTAATTACTAATGACTTCACATTAACATGATGTGCTCCCAGTTTGCCACTAAAATATTTAAACAGGTATCACATGTTTTTGGAATCTGTGTGTGAAATACACAGTCACTGTGCTCACGCTCATGTCCTACCATTTTACAGTAAGTATTGATTGTGGGTTTGTGCGTGTGTTGCTGTTTCATTTTCTATGAATATGCTGGAAAAAGAAGCTGGAAAACTTATTAAAATAAGTCAGGCTGGGGCCACCACAAGGCTAGCTCTACATAAACAATTATCTAATTAACAGAAACGTCACATCATCACAGATATGTATAACTGAAATAATTATGATATTTGTAGGTGAGTTGTAAACAAGTTTATGCAAGCAAGACTAGTTTAAAACAATACATGATATGAGCTGTGAATATACATAATGATGGAAAGAAGAGTGACGGGTGGTACTACTGATAACTGGATTTCATAATCATATTTGACAAACACATTTTTATTCTGTTTTCTTTTACTTTTTTGTACTCTTTTTTAACATGCATGTTTGAAATAAAATCTTTAAATCAAAATCAAAAAAATATTTTGTCTAAAATGACCAAATATTCACAGTCTCGCACTAAATTTGTGAGATATCACATGTCCTGAATAAGCTTTGGTCACTTCAAAAATGATCTCAATATTTACAATTATACAAACAGACAAAAGCCCTCTCAACAAAGATTTATCAGAAAAAAAATATTTCCACATGCTATTGGCTTTAAATACTGTACATAAATCATAAAACTGTCAGGCGGTATTAAAATCTACAGGGAGTTATTAAATGTTATATGAGAAGGATGGGAAATATTAATTTAACTACTTCATCTGGAATCTCTGTCACATTAAACTTCTGTTTAGAATCCAATAAAAGAGTTTAAAACAAGAAAAAGAAAGCTGACAATGAGACGCATGAGTGTATTCTTGCAGTTGTTTCACTGTAAGTGGTTTAACTGAGGTTCTCCATCCTTGCTGGACACCGCTGAAGGCATACCTGTGAGTGTATTTGTAACTGTGACCATCTGTAGGATGTTGGCCATCTGTGATTGCCAGTACGGTTGCAACACGCTGTTCATTTCGATCAAAGTGTCTTCTCTTCACCCCGGGGAATGAATGTGTGTTCATCATTTAGAATTGCTTTATTGATGCACCATTGCTTCCTCATTGGCGGGAGCTGAGAAGTGAGGATGAGGCGGGGTGAGGGGTAGGTTGGTACAATTATAGATCTGACGATGTAAAAACACTAAAGCTCACATACCCCTTTACATATCTCCAAGTGGTACAGTCCAGTCTTAAAGGAAGAGTGTTCTTAGAGGAATGTACGTGATTATTACTATTTTAATAAAACTTAACCCAACAGTTGATATGGTGATGGAAAAATACCAGAAAACAAACCAATTCAGGACATTAACAGTTTGTGGAAGTTGCAATCATTTGCACATTAAATGGTAGGTTTAAAGTAATTGGTGAATACTTTTTCTTAAAAAAATTCAATTGTCTGTCACATTTCTGTGTGTGTAAATAAAAAAGAAGAGAAAAACCTATAAAAAAATCCATGCACACATACCTACACAAACACATCGTCAGGTATGTTAAACCAATGCCGATTCCTTACTCAGTTTTCAACAAAAAGGTTAGCCATATGACAACAAGCCTACGTATCGCCATGGCAACAACTGCAGCAATGCTAAGGCAACAGCTGCAGAGTGCTGGAACAAGCAGAAAAACCTTGATGCGATCTCACCCTCATGATTTCCTGTGTTTAATAAAAAAGACCTGTTTCATGGGATTTGGTCGTCTTTAAGACGCTCTTGCGGTGCTTCGTGTCTTCTTTTTCTGTGATGCATATGTAATTCACACTCTCCTCCTCAACACATTTTCTTTCGGTCTAATTCCTTCTGTCTTCACACACACACACACACACACACACACACACACACACACACACACACACACACACACACACACACACACACACACACACACACACACACACACTCACCCACTCCTTCTCCTCTCCTCTCTCCTTCACTGTCCCCTCCCTCAGTTTCTCCTCTCCATCCTCTGCCGTTTTGCTGTTTTGTTCTCTGTTTCTCTTTTCCCTCTGTTTCCACAGTGTGATCCCTGCTTTTTTGTTGTTAAACCCCACCACCTTTTTTTCTTTCCATCTCCATCCTCCCCTTCCACCACCGCCTCATATGCACCCCCGTCTTTTCTCCTCCATTTCATGCATCCCTTTTTTTTTTCTTCGTAAAAACAAAATAGAATCGGACACACTTTCACCTTCCCATCTCTTCCCCTCATACTAAATTCCGAGACCACCCTCTTTCCTTTCCTTTCCTTTCCTCACTCTTTTCTTTGCTCACTCTCTCTATTTCCCTGTGGCCCTCCCCCTCCCTTTTCATGTATCCCCCTCCCTCCAACCTCTCTTTCCCTCGCTGGTTCAGTTAGTCAAAGAAGAGATTCACGGAAGGAGAGAAAAAGGGGGGAAAGGCAGGACGAGAGTGAGAGCGCAGGAGTGGGGCAGGCTGGGGAGAGGGGTGTGGGGTCTCAGCCCTCTGTTGTGGGGGGTTGGGGGGGTTGAGATACATCCCAATATTTTGCTCCAAGTACCATGGACTGCCTCTGCATTGTGACTACAAAGGTAAGCCTGGATGTTGTTCCTTCCACAAGCTCTGTGTGTAGACAAGAGTGAGGGGTGCCACAACTGTAAGAAGCGATTGTTCTCTTAATTATACAAGCATGTCATCTAAATATGATTTTTTTTAAACTGTGTAACTTAAAATTTCCACCTTGGAGTTCTTTTTTGGGGGATTTGAACATGTAAGAGGAAGCAGGGGGAGCTGAGCTAACGGAGAGGTGTGTGTGGACTGAATACTCTGATATCTCCCTCCTATGACCCTCTCTCCCACTCTTCTCTGCATCTTCCACTCTCTGTCATGCGTTGTGAGTGTATAAACAGGGGCTGGCTGACCTGTGTGGATGTAGTAAAAGCGGGCGAGAGCTGGCGTTTGGGTTCCCTGTGCAGGGCTTTGTGACATGACAGGGTTGCAGAATCAGCCGGGAGAGAGCATGACATCCTGCATGCTAATAAATCCTCTTTTTTTTTCCAACCACTATTTGTTAACCTTGTCTGTAAGTACACAAGGAAGAGTTATGCACAGATCTCAGCCTCAATGCGTGATATCACACACATGTGCTCCGTGTCAGCAGTCTGTTCCACAGAGGCAGAGCCTGGACAGGAAATTGGCTAATGATTATAAAATAATTGAAAAAATGAAAAAAACTGCTTGAGCGGAGAGTGACACCTGGCGCACTCCGGGGTCATACTCTTTGTTCCGGGGCACGGACAATCCTTTCTGGAACTTCAAATATCCCGGGAAACACGCGCAATTCACACACAGGTTCGAAAGCAGGTGAATCATATTAGCACCTGAGCCTGGATGCTGTTTCTTGCAGGAAGTGATGTCAAAAAGCAACACATACAATTGCACAGTGAGTTTTACAGCTGTGTGAAGGTAGTGATAGTCAGGATTGCTTATTTGTATGTATTTTCTGCTTCTACAGACATGTTCAGTTGTTGCTTTGGAACGATTCACATACATCTGAGCTAATTTGGCTGCATGAGTGAGTGTGAGTGTGTGTGGTTGTTTTGTGTATATATGTGGCCCGGCGATGGACTGGCGACCCTTTCCACGGTGAACCCCTGCTTTTGGCCAGAAGAGAGCTGGGATAGGCTCCAGCAGGCCGCGGTGAACCCTCAGCAGGAATGAGCGGCTATAGATAATGGATGAATGGATGTGCTTAACTGTGGCACATCATTCATTTGCTTATCAAGCTCTCTGTTTCCGTGGCAACAGAGATTATTTGGTCAGTTAAAAAAAGATAAATAGGTGCCGTCAGATCAGGTGGGAGAGACACTGCAAAGCTTTATAATATAGTCCATTTAATGCATTTATGTTACATAAATATATGACGTTACATAAATATATGATTCCACACGTTTTAACTTTTGTTACCTAACACCGTCCAGTGTGACAAGTTCTTTCTGAATAAAAAAAGAATATTGCAAGGTGTCTGTCTGTACATCTTGACCACTAGCCCTTCGGGCTTCCTTCTCTACTTGAGTGTGACTCACCGATTTAGCTTGAAAGAAGGGGACAAAGGCAAGAAAAGGAAAACATTGTGTACTGAAGATCACATTTGGTAACAATGGATATTTCATCAACTTGTTCTAGACTCCTGCATCTCTGAAAGTGAGAAGACTTACTGTAAAGCTGGCACAGAGAAACACAGTTTTGCCAGGAACTTGTGAGACAGATGGTCAGTTTCTAATAGGGAGCGTTACTGTAAAAAGAGTGCGTTCAGGAATGGACTGACTAATCGTCTTTGGTCATTTGGCCATTATTATGGGTGGTTACATTTTGTGTGCAGTGGTTGCATGTAACATGGAGAAGTGGAGATTCAGATGCACCAGTCAATGTGAATCAGATGGGACTAGTCATTTATGGTGTATTCCTTTAAATGTTAGTTATCAAAATTTAATGGGGGCTGGCTGCATTGCAGGTGAGGAGCGTGGCTTCCCATCATGTAGCGGATGATGGGTGAGCAGCTCCCTGAGTGAGTTATTGTCTCGCACCCACATACTCTATAACAGGTTATGTGAACAATGCTGCTTCCCTGTGGAGGTCCGTCCACAAAGTTTCACTGTGTGGGTGATGTTACAGTGAACCGGGGAGTGACACATAAATTAAAGCCTTGCTGTGCTACGAGCTGATTTAGGTACATGTGATAGCGATACAATGGAAAGTATCCTGCTGTCTTTGAGACTTAAACGGCATCCCTACTCAGTTATCATGGTTTACAAGTTTACAAGTTTTCAGTCAGGTGTTAACAAAGCTTTTGAAGAAACTGAAAACATATTTAAAGTGAAAAATGCTAGTTTCCCATCCTTGAGGTAAATTTGTAAATGTATTTCTCTGTCCTTCATAATTAGGGCCCGAGCACTGACAGTGCGAAGGCCATATTGTATCTGTAAGAATTTTCCTTCTTCCGACGAAATGAGGGCCTTTTTTCCCCCTAAACGTGCCCCAAAAGTCACCAAATTTTGCATGCAAGCCAGGCCTGGCGAAACATTTGATATTTAATTGTTTGCATTAATGGGTGTGGCCTAATTGCTCAACAGCGCCTCCTAGAAGATTTTGTGCCTCAAGCCCCACCACACGGTTTGATTTACATGCACGAAAATCGGTACACACCTGTATCATGTTGCAACTTAAAGAAAAGTCTCTTGGCGCCATAACCAAAACCGAACAGGAAGTCGGCCATTTTGAATTAATCATGTAATTTTGGCGCAATTTATGCCATTTCTTCAGCCGCTTCTTCGCCCGAACCGTAATGTGCACCCAAGTGTGTTATACATCAAAATGTGCGTCTTGATTCTGTGACGATGCGCATTACTTTTCTCAGTCAAAAGCGTTACCGTAGCAACGATAGACGCCAAAAAGCACGCCCCCCCTTCATCTGATTGGTCCATAAAGAAAAAAACTTCGTACCTCAAGCCCCACAATACGGTTTGACGTACATCCACGAAAATCGGTACACACCTGTATCATGTCGCAACTTAAGGCAAGGCAAGGCAAGGCAAATTTATTTGTATAGCACAATTCAACACAAGGTAATTCAAAGTGCTTTACATTGACATTAAAAGCGGCAAGACATAATTAGACAGTAAACAATTTGACATAATTAGACAGTAAATAACACATATGATTGAATAAGATGATAAGAAAAGAAGTAAAATAATAAAAAGCACAATCTGTTAAAAATAAGGGCAGTAGAATACAGCAGGTAAGTTTAATTTAAGAGTACGCTTGAGTAAACAGTAATGTTTTTAACCCTGATTTAAAGGAGCTGACAGTTGGAGCAGACCTCAGGTCTACAGGAAGTTTGTTCCACCGGTGAGGAGCAGAATAACTGAACGCTGCCTCACCTTGCTTGGTTCTGGTTCTCGGGACACACAACAAACCAGATCCAGAAGACCTAAGGGGTCTGGGAGCTTCATAGGGAACTAACAGATCAACCATGTATTTTGGTCCAAGACCATTCAGTGCTTTGTAGACCAGCAGTAAGATTTTAAACTCTATCCTTTGACTCACTGGAAGCCAGTGTAGTGATTTCATGACCGGTGTAATATGGTCCAGTTTCCTGGTGTTTGTAAGGACTCTGGCGGCAGCGTTCTGGATCAGCTGCAGCTGCCTGATAGATTTCTTGTTAAGGCTTGTAAAGATGCCATTGCAATAATCCAACCTACTGAAAATGAATGCATGAATAAGTTTTTCCATGTCTTGTTTAGACAGAATCCCCTTAATTCTAGCAATGTTTTTTAGGTGGTAATAGGCAGATTTAGTGATAAACTTTAGATGGCTGTTGAAGTTCAGGTCTGAGTCAATAATTACACCAAGATTTCTGGCTTGATTTGTAGCTGTCAATGACATGGAGCCAAGGTTAGCGCTGATCTTTTCCCTTTCATTTTTAGGGCCAAAAATTATCACCTCTGTCTTTTCTGCATTTAGCTGGAGAAAATTCTGGCACATCCACTCATTGATTTGGTGAATACAGTTACTCAATGAGATCAGGGGGCTGTAGTCATGTGGTGACACTGAAATATAGAGCTGTGTGTCATCGGCATAAGTATGGTAGGAAATGTTGTGATGTTCCATAATCTGAGCTAGGGGTAGCATATAGATGTTGAATAGAAGCGGTCCGAGAATAGACCCTTGAGGAACCCCACATGTGATCTTGGTTCTCTTAGACTCATGGTTTCCTATTGACACAAAGAAGGCCCTATCTTGTAAGTAAGATTTAAACCATTGAAGCACAGTGCCGGTAAGTCCCACCCACTTTTCCAGTCTGCTAAGAAGAATGTTATGATCAACTGTGTCGAATGCAGCACTCAGATCCAGTAATACCAGAACAGAGGATTTGCCTGCATCATTATTCAGATGAATATCATTTAGGACTTTGATGAGTACAGTCTTAAAGAAAAGTCTCTTGGCGCCATGGCCGAAACCAAACAGGAAGTCGGCCATTTTGAATTAATCGTGTAATTTTGGCGCAATTTATGCCATTTCTTCGCCCGAACCGTAACGTGCACCCAGGTGTGTTACACATCAAAATGTGCGTCTCGATCCTGCGACGATGCGCATTACTTTTCTCAGTCAAAAGCGTTACCGTGGCGACGCTAGACGCCAAAAAGCACGCCCCCCCTTCATCAAATTGGTCCATATTTGATAGTTCCTACTTTCTGCCATAACTTTTGAATGGTTTGACATAAAGAGTCGTCGGTGGTGTCATCGGACTCGCTTTTGAGTCCTTGACCTTCATTGGCCTGAATTAGCCCCGCCCCTTCTTCTGATTGGTCGATATCTGATAGTTCCTACTTTCTGCCATAACTTTTGAATGGTTTGACATAGAGAGTCGTGGGTGGTGTCATCCGCTAAATGTCCAGGAACTAAGACATCTACATGCAAGTCACACAAGCTTCCACTGCCGCACACCTGAACGTGCACAAGGCTGCGAGGGCCGGTTCATCGCTGCTTGCAGCTTTAATTTCCTGTTATTCCTTCATTTGAAAACATTTGGGAAAACATTATGCAAGATGGTTGTCAGTCTTAGAAGCTACTAAAATAAACTTGTTAACATTGTCTTTCTTTTGTCTTATTTGTCTGTTTTAAAGAATCCTGCCATTTGAAAATCAGATTTTATTCAACATGCATGCCAAAAACCCTCCAACAAAGATTTTTGTTTCGGTCATCGTTTTGTGTCTACAGTAGCAGGGGTTCCACCAACTGCACAACAGGAATCCTCATTGTATCAATTCTTAACAAGAGATAGATCCTCCTGAGTGTTGAATTGGACTTTTTAAAAGCTTACGTAATCTTTTTCTCCTTCCTACACTAAAATCTCAGAAAGAAATAAGCAATACATTGCAATATTAAATACCACACAAGAGTGTTGTTACATAACACAAAGGATTAGAATAATAGGGCATATTAGCGTTAAGAGCTGTCACAAGATTTATATTTGATTGTGACAATTTGATTGTTTTTGACAAAGCCTTTTCCTCCCCCACATGAAAAAACGATGCAGAAAGAACAAATATGGAGAGCTAATTTTAGTTCAATTTCAGAGGAAATTGTTGTAATAAAAGCATGTCCTCCTGAGTGTAAAGGGAAAGCATACAGTACATTTCTGCTCTGCTGAGCTAGTCTTACACTCCTTTGATTATCACTCCTCTCCCTGTTGCCATCCTCGCTCCACTCCTCTCCTCTCACATTTCCAATTGCTGCAGTTTTTCCATCTTTCTAGCCCCGTTACCTCAGTAATCCTTCAATCGGTCCTCTCTTCCAGCTTCATCTCTGCTCTATCTCCTTTCACTTCTTTTCCCTTTCAGCCCACTCTCATCTTTCTTGCCGTCCACTCTGTAGCTTTACCTCCTGCCCTCGTCCTCAGCACTGTTGAGGCAACTCCTGTTAGTGCTTCTTCAAATGAATTATACATTCAACAAGATGTAGTCCTAAAGTCAGCAGCCCTGTGCTCACATAACCGGCTTCATTTACGGTTGCCTCCTTCAACATAAATATGCTTCTCTCCTGGAAGAATTTCATTGCTCACATTTGCTATCTTTTTCTGCTGACAGCTGATTTTACGATTTAATGTGTATAAATATGTATTTCTCCCACAAATATGTTATTGTGTTAATACAAATAGGTGAAGATTCTTGTGAATGCAGCATCGTACTATAGCAGTGAGACTTTCGAACATGGAGCTTGTTCAACTCTGTGTGACAAAGCGTACAGCCTGCTGTGCGTTCGGATTAGTGATCCAGGGGAGAGCTCAAATGATCTCCACTCAAGGGCACGGGCTTCCATCAGGCCTTTATGCAGCCACAGAGACACTGATCCTGCCAAGTTACTCTCAGGGCACCAAGAGGGAAGCAGGGTTCACCCCCATGCAAGTCTGACACAGCTCCTCAATAACAGGTGCCCGTATGCCCACACTGAAAAAAATTAATCTAAGCGCATGTAAATATAACATATTTAAATCTGTGATATTAACAATTCAGTTTGTTGCTTTACATGAATACATCTAGTTTTGAACTTAATCTGCATTTGTTTTAAAAACAAGACATTGTGCATTTTTTCCTTAACAAGTAGTATTTATGTAAAATGTACTTTTCCTTTAACAATTGTAATCTATTGGGCAGATTGACCACCGTTTAGATGAAAAATGCTTTATTTGTTTAAATAGAACACCACAAATTAAGGCAACTTTTTCGCATTGAGATTTTTATGTAGATCAAGAAAGACTAGTCTTTGTATAAACTACTTCATTTTTAGTATGTACAAAATTAATTTGCAAGTAAAGTCAACTTAATTTTTGCAAGTAAAGTCAACTTCATTTTTTTTTCTTTTTTCCTTTTTTTTCTTTTTTTCCTTTTTTCTTTTTTTTCCTCTTTTTTTCTTATTTTTTTCTCATTTTTTCCTTTTTTTCTTCTTTTTTCTTTTTTTTCTTTTTAAAGTGAGTTTAATTTTGATAAATAAAGTAAACTTAACACAATTAAGTTGACTGTACTTGCAAAATGTATTATTTACATACAAAAAATTAAGTAGTTTACACAAAGACTAGTCTTTCTTGATCTACATAATAATCTCATGCAAAAAGTTGCCTTCATTTTTTTAAGTAGATCAAGCACAATATTTGTATCAGTGCAGGGAAACCAAACTCTGATTGGACAGGTGGAAATTCTCATTCAGAGCTTCATTTGGGCCAGTGAATACAGATAAGATGCATTAATTTATTTTCCATTATTCAAAACTGCGTTGCTGTTGTTATCCAATCACAAGCCATTCAGATTATTTGCACCAAGTCTGTCTGACTTTGTTCACGACTTATGTATCAATCAGTCGGTTCATTTCAAGATATGCTATTTATCCCAAAAACACAGTGCATTTTAAATCATCTTCCAACCACATAAGTTAAGTTAAAGTTCATGGAAAAAAAAAAAGCTCATTAAGAAAAACAGAAAGAAATACACCCCCGGCCACTTTATTAGGTACACCTTGCTAGTACCGGGTTGGACCCCCTTTTGCCTTCAGAACTGCTTTAATCCTTTGTGGCATTGATTCAACAAGGTTCTAGAAACCTTCCTCAGAGAGTTTTGTCCATATGTAAAGGATAATGCCCGACGAGGTGTGCATTATCATAAATATATGGACGACGCGGGGGCGTAAACTTGTTTGCCTCCACGAAGTCCATATATTTATGTTAATGTCCACCTCGAAGGGCATTATCTCGCTTATACCATGGTCACTTACCAAAAAACATAGATATTAAATCAGTTATTCATGCTTTAATGTGTTTTCAGTTGAAATCATTCGTTTTATAACAAGCCAAAGCTGAGGCTAAGGCTGAGCGACTATATAATCTCTCGTCTGCAGCCGTTGCAACCTGGTAAGTTACAAAGTTTTTTAACAAGCCATAACTCAGTTTCCTTGGTAACACCTGAGGGTCTGACTAATACCTGGAACAATCACTACCGTCCCATAAGGTCCTTATGCAATGGACACAGTGTTGATTCTACAGTAACTAGGACGGACCTGAGATACGACTTAGCAACGGGAGATATTCTAGTCCGCTCAGCTCCGCTCGCCTATTTTCTTTTCTCTCCTCTTCTGCACCCCAGTCATCAAAATTGTTAAATTCACCAAATAAATTAAAAGAAATTACAAAATCACTCATGTCGCCGTCCTGCGGTATAGCCGGCTCTTCTTCTCTGAATCTCCGTTGCCGTGGTTACCACCTGGCAGCTGATCCAGCGCAATGATATTAAAGTTGTCAGGGAATTTGACCAAACTTGTTTTCTAGGTGATTATCACTTTTAATGTACACCTGCCAGCCAATCAGAATCCAGTATTCACACAGACCGTGGTGTAATGAGATGAAGCATCAAGCAGTTGCTGCAGGTTTGTCGGCTGCACGTCATGATGCTAATCTCCTGTTCCACCACATCCCAAAGATGCTCTATTGGATGGACATTTGAGTACATTTGAGAACTCATTGTTATGTTCCAGAAACCAGTCTGAGATGATTCTTTATGACCTGTTATCCTGCTGGAAGTAGCATCAGAAGATGGTCCACTGTGGTCATAAAGGGATGGACATGGTCAGCAGCAACACTCAGGTAGCTGTGGCGTTGACACGATGCTCAGTTGGTACTAATGGGTCCAAAGTGTTCCAGGAAAATACCCCCCATACCATGACACCCCCACCACCAGCCTGAACCGCTGATACGAGGCAGGATGGATCCATGCTTTCATGTTGTTGACGCCAGATTCTGACCCCACCATCCGAATGTGGCAGCAGAAATGGAGACGCATCAGACCAGGCAACGTTTTTCCTTCTTCTGTTGTCCAGTTCTGGTGAGCCTGTGTGAATCGTAGCCTCAGTTTCCTGTTGTAAGCTGACAGGAGTGACCCGGTGTGGTCTTCTGCTGCTGAGGCCCATCACCCTCAAGGTTGGGTGTGTTGTGGTTCAGAGATGCTCTTCTGCACCTCGGTTGTAACCAGTGGTTATTTGAGTTACTGCTGCCTTTCTATCAGCTCCAACCAGTCTAGCCGTTCTCCTCTGACCTCCAGCATCAACAAGGCATTTGCCCCCACAGAACTGCTGCTCACTGGATATTTTCTCTTTTTCAGACTGTTCTCTGTAAACCCTAGAGATGGTTGTGGGTTAAAATCCCAGTAGATCAGCAGTTTCTGAAATTGTCAACAACAACCATGCCACGTTCAAAGTCACTGAAATCCCCTTTCCTCTTCATTCTGACGCTGGTTTGAACCGCAGCAGATCGTCTTGACCATCGGTGCGTCCGAAATACCATACTAAAAAGTATATACTAAAAAGTATACTTAGGTTCGGCACACTTTTGAGTAAATATCAGTAGTGTGCATTAATTCGGATGTACTATTAAGAGCGCACACGTCACATCCTGTGTGTGACGTGTCACAGCAGCAGTAGCAGCACTGTGCTCCGCTCTTTCCCGTTTATTCTCGCCGAAACAAGATGACATTATATAATATTATTATATACAAATATTATAATATTAATATTATATAATAATATTATTATACCGTATTTTCCGTACTATAAGGCGCACCTAAAAGCCTTTAACTTTCTCAAAAACTGGCAGTGCGCCTTATATATGATCATTAATCATATAATAATTTTTGTTACTGTAGTGAGGGGGATTGTGGGTAATGTAGTTGGCGCTAAAAACATCAGGAATCGTCACAGACGTTCAAGACAACAGCAACGACGCTGACTCGCATAATGGCGACTTTGACGGGACGGAGCAAAGCTGGTTTTTATTTTGTTAATAAAGTTTGACATACGGTACTTTTCTTCTTGTTTTTTTTTTTTTTTTTTGCATTTTCTGTAGGATTTTGTAGCATTTCCTGTAGCGCAGCTCCATCAGGTAGATACGTAACTCAACCCCAGCCACTATAGTACGGTATTTTACCATATATTTAGTGCGCCTTATATATGAAGGGTGTTTTAAGAGAGGCCATTTATTGAAGGTGCGCCTTATAGTGTGGAAAATACGGTACTTAATATTATACTTATGACATATACGTATCACTTAGCAACCAAACGCTGCTGCATTGCATTGTGGGAAGTTTCTGCTCGGCTAGTGTCCATCAATCCACACTAAAAAAATTCTCCGGAATGAGTATGGATAGAGCTACTATTGAGTACGTTCTAATGTTTCGGACACACTAAAAAATCTCGCATACTCATGTTGCATACTCATTAGTGTGGAAGTATGCGGTTTCGGACGCAGCCCATGTCTACATGCCTACATGCATTGAGTTGCTGCCATGTGATTGGCTGATTAGACATTTGCATTAACGAGTAGTTTGACAGGTGTACCTAATAAAGTTGCCTGTAAGCGTAAATGCTGATAAAGCAGTGGAGCATAGCAACAAAACAGAACAACAAAGAGCATTACAACAGTAGTGTAGAAATGTTCCCCTGGTTCCACATCCTGTTACTGGATCCACATCTTTATCATGTTGGTGCTTGGTGGCAGTGGGTGGAGTCTGTATCTTTCTATAACGTTCCTGCTGGGAAACAGAACCAAAGACGTTGCTGTGAGTGCAGGACACCTATACACAAAACATAATTGAAGAAAAGGGGCAAAAATGCAACAAAAGTGTGTCCACAGTCCCCCAGGTGTATACATTTCTGAACCCAACCATTTGTGAACTGAAAATGAGCGTCTAAGGGGTTTTAATTGCATAACTGTTCAGCTGTAAAGGTACTGACATCACATAGAAGACATAATTATTGGGAAGCATCAGGGGACATAAGGCTTTGAGGGCTGGGGATCCCTTCTTCTTTTGGAGTTTTGTAAGGATCAAGGCTTCCAATAATGTTCATCGGTAGTGTTTCAAAGAAGCTTGTTTTGTACAATCCATTTGCTTTTAAAGTTCCGTTATGTTTATCTAGACTCCCTTAAACAAGTTTAGTATGAGCATCACAAATAAAAGCATAGCATGTTGTTGTTCTTGTCGCGAGCATTACAACATGGCTGCACCTTCCAACAACTAGCACTATGATGTCCATTACCAATCTCTAGAAATGCTCGTCACTCTGCAATGTCATTAAGACATTAAATTGTTTTAACATTGAGTGCGTTTACATGTGAAGTTAAATTCCTCTTTAATTCAGAATTAAAATTAAATCCGATTTAAAATGAGTAAAAATTACCATGTAAGCACCTAATTTCGAATGAAAATGGCCATTCTGAATTAAACTTAATTCCAAAGTAAGTGGCTGGTTTATTCCGATTTTAAATCCGAATAGAATAATTCCGAAATCATGTATACACTCATTCCGCTTTAATTCCGGTCTTTCTGCGCTGCTCGTTCCCTTGTACGTCTCTCGCCGTGACGCTTATATTCCGCGCTGGGCTTGTTTTCAAAAACAACGTTTCAAGATGGCAGCAGCAGTAAACGGTGGTCAAGAGACCATTTATTTAATAAATAGCTTGGAGGACCTGGAAATAATTAAAAGAACAGATGGCAGGAAACATAAAATTGACTGTTTAAAGTGGGGGGAATATCACAGCGCTGCTAGAGAGCTTTGCTTTTATGGTTTGCCTCTGATATTGAAAATAATAATCACGGTGGTGCAGCCGTCTCACTCACTGCAAGAAGGTCCTGGGTTCGATTCCCGCCGGGGACGATGTGGGCGCTGAAGTGCGTGTTAGTTCCCCCATGACTTCAGTGTCCACACCCTGGGTGGGGTTGGTGAAAGGATCTTTCTGTGTGGAGTTTGCATGTTCTCCCCGTGTTCCCTTGGGTAGCTAATGTGAGCTACCCTCACAAAAACATGCAGCAGTCCTGGGCTCTACTGCCCCCTCTGGCCAACCGGGGCGCCAGATGGGGTGGGGAGGATCCGGCCGGAATAACGTGATCCTTCCACGCGCTACGTCCGGCCGGAGAAGCCCCACCCTGTCTGGTGAAAAGATGCGGCCTGCTCACTCCTCAGGTTAAGAAGGAGGCCTGAGCTCAGTGCAGGAACTCCCGGGGTTGGTAGAGGGGAGCAATACCCAGGACTGACTTAGGTAGGAGCACTGGGTGATAAAATGGGAAAAAATCGGGGATAAAAAAAAATGTATAAAAAAAAAGAAAAGTGCCCTATGTTCACGAGCATGCTATGCAATGCATGTCAGATTCCTATACTATATCTGCTATGTCTCTAGGCTTTATTGCTGAGGGTTTTTTTGTCACAATATCACCAAAATGTCTGGTCATATAAGATTATATAAGAATCAATTACAGATGGAAATAATTACCGTAGTTTATTTTTCATGTTTCCCTTACACTGGCCCACCCCCATATACAATTTGATTGGCTAGCACTAAAGCTGTAATTTGATTGGCTGACGCTCATGTTGAAGCCTGAAAATCTAAACTTTTTCTGCTAAAGGAAAGGAAAATGTTTCCCATGTAATGCAGCTCAAGCAACACTGGACATGTTAAAAGTGAAGGACAACAGTCTTAAAGGGGACCTATTATGGCATTTAATGTATATTTTAAAAAGGCCTTGAATGTCTTAAAAACAATCTAAAGCTTGTTTTTTCTACATAAATCAGAAATTCAACCTGTGGGCCATGTCTCTAGTTTTACCGCTTCTAACCTCTTTTCTGTGAGTGATTCTGATGGGCTACGATAATGAGGCTCTGTGCTGATTGGCTGACTGAATGATGTGTAGCAGGGGAGGGAACAAACCCTCGCTCCGGGGAGAAGAGCAGCGGCTGCGTACACACAGCGTGTCCCATGCCAGGGAGCTCCGGCGACGAAATAAATTCCATTGCTTTATTTTTTTTTGTATTGGACTGTCCTAACCTCTGGGCAGAAGAGCAGCGGCTGCGTACACTATTAAAACGTGTCCCATGCGATGCGAGCGAGTGTCAGCGACAAAATCAATTCCATTGCTTTATTTTCTATTGGACTGTCCTAACTGGCCGTGAGTTTAACGGTTTTAGTGTGGACAGAGAGCGTCCGATGTCAAGCAGCTCGACGCGATAGTCAGCAGTTATGACACGGTGTAAACGGATCTTAAGCCTGAATCACAGTTCTGCGTTAAATCGACGTGTACCCTACGCCGTAGGCTCTGCGTTGGTGAAACGCAGAACCATAAATCAGCCTTTATTCTCCTGACCGGGTCACGTCGTCTTCACACAGGAAGATTTAATTGAATTCTAAACAGGTACACCACAGTTATTTACTCCGATTCATCATTTCATTTCTTATGTTACAAGACAAATGAATCATGTTAACTGTAAAGAAATCACAACACTGAATTTTCACAAATGGCAACTTTATTGTTAAAAAAATAAAACATAAGTTGTATATAAATAACATGTATGCACTATTGCTGGCTCAAGGAAGGACTTGTGTCTTCTGAAGGTGTCATTGAACAGCTTCAGGTGCATTGCTTGGAAGATCTGAAACCATAAACAGAGGAACAATGTATTACTAATAGAGCTCCGGTGTTACCTAACGAGTGAGTGGCTCCGTTAGGGAACACTGGAGCCGCCGGGGCCCAGGGCTCCTCACCGGTCCGGTCCGGTCCGTTGAGTGGCCCCGGTGCTACGAAGCTAAGCTAAATACTTAGCCCATGCAAAGATCATACTTGTAAACAAATATAAATAACATAAAAAAATAACGTCACTTACCGCTGACTCGTGTGCAGTTGCCGGGTCCGTACTGTTGGTACTGATCCTTCTATGAGAGTAAATGTCGATGCAAAAACTGTCCCTCGCTGTGGAAACAGTCACCGCTTCTGAACAATGGCGGAGCTCCAGCCAGCGGAGTTAGTTGTGGGCGTGGTTTCAGCAGCGGAGGACGACCTATGGAAATCTGCTCCCGTCGTGACTCACGACGGGAGCAGATTCTGAACGGCTCGATTTCATGGGATTTCATCTTTCCTGTGTTGGCAGGGTGAGGGGAGACCACTTTATATATGTTAAAACAAGAAAAAACTTGTTTTTCATAATAGGTCCCCTTTAATGTCTACGGATTTGGTATGAATGAATATAAACATGATGACGGAGTTAAATATGATTCAAAACGTTTATACTATTGGGTTACAACAAGATGTGTAGATGTGTAATTGCACAGGCACAAATGAGGGCATCCACAATTCAACAAACATCTTCTCAGACATTGCTGCTTGAAGTCCCCACTAAGATTATAAAACCTCTTTGTTAGTGTTGACTGTTTCATTTGTTTTAGTGTTGTGGAATCAGTAAGCTTACTGCAAATATTTTCAAGTGCTCAACCTAATTGCATCACAATTTCTATCTTTTAACTGTAAGTGCTTAACAACCTGCTTTTTGACGAGTAGAGAAGCTGATACATTTTCACCAAAGTTTAAGCCTGGGCAAACATCGATCATATTTTTGATTCTGCAAAATTATAACCTAACTTTTAGGGGTTTTTTTTCTAAATAAAAGCGCTGTTCATTTGCACATTCTGGATAGCTGTAGGGTTGATAAATAAACAATCACCAATGTTGTCACAGCCACATAATATTTTGTGCATGAATGAATAAGTACTATTTGATCAAATCCCTGTTGAATATTTTAACATGCCATCCTTTTTAAATTTCAGAAACATAAATTTGGTTAGTGGAACAGCAAACCATGTGTCTGATGTCTTGACTGCACAGTGCTGCACCCCGCATGTATGTGCGTTTTGGTTCCTGGAGAAACAGATTTACTGGGGTTAATCACGATTTTGCTTCTTTAAGAACATATTGTACCGTTCACCCACACATTCAGCCAGAAAGGCACACATCTACATACGCAGACAGAATTCACGCAAACAGCATCTTCTTCCAGCACAAGTGGCTTCTGTGCTGTGCGTTGTTGCTTCAGCCTTTCTAGATTGAAAGAGGAAAAAATGGGAAAACTCTTCAAGTTTTATTAGACAAGAGATAGGAGATAGCTAATGTTTTATGAAATCTGATAATGATTTTGTTTTTTCAATAAAAATACTCATCCATCATATTCTTTTGTCACCCTAGGCTTACAGAATCAACAGTGAATGAGGCCCGTTACTTTATATTTAAGCAGTATGTGAATTTTTCAACCACTTCATAATGCCAATCAGCCTCCCAGGCGCTGTGACCAGTGAACAGAGTGTAAGGAGCCAATCTTTTTCAAACGTGCATTTGTTGAGTACATTTTTATTTTCTAGCTCTCTTGCTTCAGAATCTTGTCCAGTAAGAGTAAAGAATACACTTTGTCATTTATTTTGAAATTAGACCTAAATGTTTAGATGTTATATGTGGATGTGAAAGCCAGCTGAGTTTGTAAATGTATTGCGTTTTACTGCTACTATTATAATCATTATCATATATCCAGTACTCGAGTTGTAAAAAAAAATCATATATATCATATTTTATCATATGGGGACAGATAATTTGTGCTGATTACAAATAATATAATATATTACAAATAATAGCACTGACCAAAACACCTGCAGAAATACTGCAGGAATGACATAGCAGCAGTTAAATGCAGCCTTCTGTAAGCTTTAAATATCCACTGGGCTTACATCAAATACATCAAAACACAACAATAAAAAACTGTTTTCTGAACTTATCAATATGACTCTGTCCTTCACAGGATAAGTAAAATGGATCACTGCAGAAACTCAAAATCTTTACAAGAATATTTGTCTTATTTCTAGTTAAAATGTCTCATTCTAGTAAAGAAATCTCATTACACTTAAAACAAGACTCATCACTGGAAAAAACAACAATTTTCTCCTGTTTCAAGTAGATTTTCACTTAAAATAAGTAGAAAAATCTGCCAGTGGAACAAGATTTTTTTGCTTGTAATAAGAAGATAAATCTTGTCCCACTGGCAGATTTTTCTACTTATTTCAAGTGAAAATTTACTTGAAACAGGTGAAAATTGTCAAATAAGTTATTTTTCTGGTGATGACTCTAAATGTTGAAATAGCAGTAAAACCACATTCATTGATGAAATGACAAAAGGGATGGAAAGGGGGGATGGCAGTTTTACAGGGGGGATGATTTTGACCGTTTTTATTTCAGGGGGGATGCCATCCCCCCTCATCCCCCCTCAACTCCAGTACTGCATATATCTGGTTGAATAAAGACAATGTAACATGTTTAAAGATGAGAAATCAGTAGAACATTTTTTTTAGATACAAGTCATCCCAACAGTTTAACAGGAGTGGAAAAAAGAAAATATTCTGTATTGTCTACGTTAGAAGGCAGAGCCTGCTAAGAGGGTGTTCTTCATTGTTCCGGCTGTCAGGAACATCGTTCGTACTGAAACCGTCCACACGACAGGTGCAAAATTAGATCCATCACACGTTGTTTGGGCTGGAGACTTTGTCCTCTCATGTTAAGTGAGAAGGCTAATGGCAAAACATGAGCCTGCAATGGTGGCACACAAGGAGGACAGCTGCTCTTGGTTGGATAGACAAGTAATACAACAAAGCTTGTTTGTTGTATACCGATAGTTTTCGAGGAAGAGGTACTACTGAAATCATAAATCTGAGAGCGAAGGCCGAGGAGAGTGAATGTGTAACCTGGTCATCCTCTATTCATGACATGACGACCACATTATTATCTTGTGAAAGAGGATAAACTACGTAGCATGTGTTGTGTGTGGAAGGCTGGGGGATGTGACGTGGTTGGAAATGAGGTAGCCTGAGAAAAAAAACAGCCAGAATGATAATTACAGCCCTGCTGATGCCATCAATGTGAATACCACTTGCATTACCTCTGTAAATGTTATCAGATTTTCATTGAGAGCTGTGTTAATTTTTTCAATAGAGGACACAATGACACCTTGTGGCACATTATTAAAACTACAGGACAACAGCTTTTAGGAGAAAGACAGGGGTTTTGTCAAGTTTCAGCTGCTTGTGTCATGTGTTTCAAACAGTGCCTGCAAAGCTTGGATGCTGAATAATGCTACATTAACACCAGTTTGAAGCTGCACACATGGTCTGTGTTCACTCTGTGTTCTGTGTTCAGATGCTGCTGTGTTTTCCTCATAAGTAATAGGACATACTCATCTGTAACGCTGTATCAGTTATTCATGAGTTGTTGCTTGTCACAGACCTTAAGTGGATGAGAATCTGACATTTGGGTCACAGATTAAGAGTTTTTAACTTCCTCTTTGGCAGGGAGTACAGGACAACCCTATGAAATCCACATTTCAATTATTTGTTGCGTTACTCTATTCATAATATTCACCTTGATCTCTACTTGTGCAGCTTCAAACCTGAAACGGACATGAAAATTACGAGAAGTGGAAAAAACCATGAAAATACAGATTTGTTCACACTCAACACCGTAATGTACACGCACACATATTTTGTGTGACTTGTTTGTCTCCGGCTTTGTATCTTCATGTTCCTCTTATAGGTGATGTCAGTTGCTTAGCAACCAAGCAATCAGGGCCCGATTGTTGCCATGACAACATGGCAGGGGTATCATCACGGAGAGAATAGAGAAGAAAGGAGGAAGGGAGGCAGAGAGGAGAGGAAAAGAGAGATGGAGAGAGATAGAGAGAGGCCTGCCATTGAAGGGTGTTGATAATGTGAAGCCCACAGCATTCAGGTAGGAGGATGACCTCTGTGTAGGCGGCGGCGCCGGGGAAGGCTCATGAATGCAGAGAATAGAAAATGACTGTTTGGTCTTGTGCGGCTGGATCGGCGGCTTCCACAGCACTTGACACTGTTCTAACAGGCTCCGTTCCAAATGCAGATGTCACGACGTGCTCCAGTTGTCTTTAGTCGCTGACAGTGAAGGCGATGCAGAAACCACAGCTCAGTGTGTCGCTGGGGTCCAGAAGGCTTTGGGCCTAACTTCTGCAGGTGTCATAACCCATCCATCACCCGGCAGCAGTCCACTGTAAAACAGTCCAGCGGGGTCACGCTGCATTTACTCTGTTTATTTCCTCAACCAACTCGACTTCCCTGTTAATATGACTATTTAGCAGAAAAAGACAAGGCTCCAGGAGCAAGGCCTACACAGCTGCACGCCAATACACCCATTAGGATGACAATTAATGGACATAAATTGTAATTACCATTCAAAAATGACAACAATGATTCCATGTTGGTGTTTGCCTGTTTATCTTCTATTACTGGTGTTAGCATTTCCTATAATGCTTCATGTGGCCAGGTGTACTTTTTTTTGTATAGATATCTTTATTGAGGGCAATAAAAAAAGAAAAAAAAAAGATTTACAATAACAATATAATTATCAATATTCCCCTCCTCCTTTTTTTTTTTTTTTACTTTTCATAACATTAATTAAACCAAAATAAATAAATAATAATAATAAGAGAAAAAAAATAAGAAAAAGAAAAAAAATACATAAGTAAATAAAAATAAATTAAACAACCAACCCCTCTCCCCGTGGCCAGATGTACTTAATAAAAACACATCCATGTTAAAAAAAAATATTTTATTTATTCATTTGTTTACTTTTGATATACCATCTTCCAATTAAAGGAGCTTGAGGCAGGATTGAGGCAGGATTTATGAAAAAAATTCGTATACGTTTTAAGTTTTCTAGTAATAATTTCAGATGAAGCGTTCCAAATCAAAAAGAATGATCCTCTAGCGTATCTCTCCTTTGCCTTGAACAGGCTGTGTGCTGCAAAATGTGCTGCAATTGTGACCGGAATTTCCCGCGCTGTCCTGCGGATGTGACGTCACATGACGCTGCATGTGCGTTCTCCCTGTTCTCCCGTGCCGGCTTCACTGTTGGCTGCAGTACCCCCGACGGCCATCGTGGCGAAGGGTGGCGCTAGAGAGTCTCATTTCTTAAAAGGAGCCTCATGCTCCTTTAACAAGAGATGTCTTATTCATCAATAACAGAGGATTCATCTTGCTCTAAGAAATGTTTCCTCAAAGACATGGGAGTGCATAAGTGCACCTGACTTACACATCTGTGGAGGTACAGTACCGTTAACGCCAAATACTGTACACATTTTGGAGCAACATACTGAATAAGGTATAGAGAAAACTTTTATTATTTCAGCAAGACAATGTATACTCATCCAACAGCAAGACTCCATAATTCAAATGTCAAAGGGCTCAAAAAACGTGCCTGAAATCTAAACCTGTCACCTATTGGAAATATTTGGGGCCTTATAAGAGGACTGTGACCTGGATTTGTTAATAAGGTAAAAAAAAAAAAAAAGGCAGAAAATGGAAGACACTCTTTCAAAACTGAAAGATTTCAAGATTTCAACATCTTTAAAAATTGACATCTGTGGTTATCAAACAATCATGGGTGTCATTTAAAGAAGTGGTGATAGTCCATTCAAAATGTAAAATGAGTTTATATTTTTTTTAAACAAAAGAAGTTTATGTATCCTCAGGTAAATTTGTCTGAGGTTATAAATATCAGACAAAATGAGTCAAGAAACAAGTACTCATTGGTTTTTTAGCACCTGTAACACCTGTGGTTTTAATACTCCACCTAACCAGTAATCTCCGTGTTACACTTAGCCTTCAGAATGAGGAAACTGGGCTACATTAAGATATATTTTGCAGCAAAGACTGTCCCAGTCATCTGTTGCTGTTTTTTTTTTTTATTTAAGGAAAGAAGAACGTTTAAACAAATAGAGAACAAAGCATCAAGCAGTTACTGAGAACAATATGAGCTATATTTGGAATCTGCATCATTGGAATAAACCACAATGACTTCAAATATCAAAACCTGAAAAAAAGGAGACACATTGATGTTATGATAAAGAAAAATGAGACTGAAATATTTTACTCCAGTGGATGTTTGATGGCTATTCAAAGGTCATATGCCAACTGAGAATAGTAGTGGAGGATGTTTTTACTTGACGAAGCATGAACATTGTTTTAAACTGATTAAAACTGATATTAATAAACAGCCAGCCTGGAACTCATTTCTGTCTATTCCTTAGCTGTGAAACTGAACTGAGAACCATTAGCGTTGTGTCTGAGAAGAAGTCTCAACTCGCTCATTGAAAGTGATTGACTAAATGATATTTATGTTAACAGACATTTTACAGAGGAGTGAGACAATTTTCTTTTTGAACACCATGTTTTTATTTGTTCTGTTTATTCAAAGCCACAACCTTTTGAAGACGTCCTCCATTCGACACCATAGAAATTGCATTTAAAATGACATTAAAAGATAATTTCCTGTATTAGCATATGTTTTTTTCTAGGAGACTGGTCCTATCTTTCATAGTATGCAGCATCAGGTCAGCCTTTCCATTATTTAATTCATTAACAAGATTCATTGAATACATATTAATAATATACTGGTGCTGTGGAGACAATGGCAAACTTTGGATGTACATCATGTTCCATACATGACACCAGTGCAGTCAATTAAGAATATTCATCAAGCACGGAGGTGGTTCTGTCATGGTTTCATGGACGCAATGATGAGAAATGTCCTTCTCTTGGTTTATCACTGCAATCCAAGGGAGAATTTTTCATTTTTAGTTCTCTTAGTGGTCCAAAATATTACCAAACTTTATGATTATCCATATAATGTTAATAATAATAATAATATTAATATTAATAATAATAATAATAATAATCATTTTGCATTTGAGGCCTCCTGAGAATTATTAGGGAATCTTAGGGCAAATTCTCATACAATACATGAATAAATAAAAATGTGACAGTAAAGTCTTTTCCACTTTTCAAATGTTGTCATTCCTTTCCACAAGATCTAAACAAAATCCTGCCACTGAGGATCAACCAATGAGCCCTGGTTTTTGGACTAATGAAATTAGTCTGGATGCTCCTCATCATCAACTTAGACTCTTTCAACTGGTTTCAAATAATTTGTTGTCATTCACGTCCTTATTATACACTAACTAGCACTAAACTGCCCCCCGAAACAACTTTTTATGGCGTGTTGCAGGCATGAAATAGACAAATTGATGTATATTAACAGATAAGATTAATCTGTAGACTGAAAGCATAAATGGACAAACATTTTTTCTTCTTTGCTTCTTCTGTACCACCTTATAATTGATGGTTTTCAAAGAGTCAGTAGCTTTCTGATACAACTAATCAAATGTGCCTTCAACACAAAGGGAGACCACTTCTACAAAAGAAGACATTTTCAGAAGTTTGCTGATCTGGAGTATTCAGGTCTATCCAGTAGCGGAACATATCAGAGCCGGGGGGCGGGCCCTTTGCAGCAATTTACCACAAACTCATATTTTCTTGCTGCCAGTGTGAGTCTGTGATTGTTCTAACTGTATCTACCTGTAAACCTGCTCCCGGACCAGGATGCAGCTTCTGGCCGCCCGGACCCGGGGATGAATCTCTGCTAACAACGTCAGGTTCATCTCCCACAGGAGGAGGATTAGGGCCAACAAAATATGTGTCTAGCTTGGGCAATTTGGCTTTTTCTTGCTCCTTTTTTTCTTTCCACTTTTGCGTTTATAACTCCCACTCATGTTTAGGCTGTAGGATTACTGCGCTCTGTTGACAAGTGATTGATGATGACGTATGACGCTGATAGACGGCTGTTGATGACGAACAATTTTACCCAAAATACATTTGGAGATTCACTTGCAATTTTTGTTTTAATGTTAACTGTGAGTGTGAAAATCTCAGCACAACATATTATACAATGCGTCGTCTGCCCAAGTCCTCCTGCTGGGACATATCTGAAAGCCCTCCCCGGTAGCTCCCCAGCAGGTATCCTGACCACATGCCCAAACCATGAAAAGTGCCTTCTTTTGTTTAATATTGACTCTACTTTGAGTCTCTCGTGGGAGACAGAGTTTTGTTGTTTTTTTTTTTACCTTTAACTCCAAGGGTTACCCCACCTCCCCTTTGGAGAGAGCTAATTTTGACAGCTTCTATCAGCAGTCTCATTCCTTGGTCATGACCCTTGAATTGACTGCTAAATTGAGAGTTTTCTGCTCTCTTTTCCACAACAGACCAGTACAACGTCTGCCTCGCTTTAGATTCCCCACCAGTCATCCTTCTTCATTCCTGTCTGTCAGTCAGTGTCCCACATCCTTCTGCCCTCCGTGATGAGCAGCCTCTGAAATACTTATGGCGCTTTTCCACTAGTACCTACTCAGCCCGACTCGCCTCCACTTGGTTTGGTTCTTTTTCACTAGGGGTCTAACGTGCCGAGTAGATACTTTTCTGTAACTACTCTGCTGAGGTTCTAAGCTGCTGAGTCGGCTGTATCTGACATCATCACACTACAGGCCACCGATTGGTCGGGGGGTTGGAGTCAGACGTCTGAGTCAGGAGGAGGAAATCAGAGAAAGAGTGACTCGCAGCTTCTTGTTCATTTCATTCAACCAGCAATGGCAGCAAAAGTCTGTTTCATGATCCAACTCTGAGGGTCAGATGTTCATAAACCTGGTGCTGAGGAGAGAATTAAAAAGGGATCTAGACAGGTGATAAGGAACAACCAGATCTACCAGGAGCTCTGTCTCTTCATAGCTGCTCGTGGCTCCCAATGGACTTTTCAGCAGCACAGAGACAAACTAACAGAAAAAAAAAGCGTTGCCGCTTGAAGCTTCTCTCACTCTCATTTTTTAACTTGGTATTGAAAACAAGCCACAGACCCAGCAGCACATTTATCATCTCCTCCAGGTTCTACATCTTTAGTGTTGTTGTCTTCTCCGTTTAGATCCTACAATCAAATACGTCACAGCAGCTTCGCTCCAACCTCCTACTTCTGATCTGGGTATTGAAAAGAAACGAGGGCAAGGCGAGTGGAGTCGGGCTGAGTAGGTGCTGGAAAAGCACGTAAAGATGTATCGAAAAGAGACGTATCACATGACTTCACATAATTCCTTCTGCTGACACTTTCATCCAAAGTAACATATATTCACAGAAGGGATTTGGTCTGGTACAGATGGACAATTTGAATTGCCCATTCAGAAAATTAAAGTTTGAGCTAGCAACCTTCAGGCTGAAGAAAAATCATGTCTCCTGAAAACAAGACAGATGAGGACAAAGTCAAGATGTCTGGCCATGGGGCAGAGCACCACATTTTGTGAAAACCAGTTAGTTTATCAACATAAAGAAACAACTACTACCAGTTGTCAAGCACAGTGGTGAAAGGATGATGATTTAGGCTTGTTCTGGAGCCACTGGTTTGGATATTTTAGTCATTGAATTGAAAATGAGGCACCTTCTACTGCAAAGTGTTCTAAAAATTGAATTGGATTAAATCAAGGTTTCAGGGTTTATAGCTATGGGCAGGAAGAATCTCTTGTAGCGGTCTTTGTTGCAGCGGATCTAAAGCAATCTTTAACTGAAGACTCTGTTACTGAATCACTGTGAGGGTAGGGATGGGAATCGAAAACCGGTTCTTGTTGAGAACCGGTTCCCAGTGTTTCAATTCCTTGGAATCGTTTGCCTTTTTTGCAAACGATTCCCTTATCGATTCCAGTGGGCGCGAATGACGTCACAGTTCGCGCCCAGCAGGAAAACATGGCGACAAAGCGGCATAAACGCTCGAAAGTTTGGTTACATTTTACCAAAAAGGATGACAACAGAGCGACTTGCAATACTTGCAATGTGGACATTTCAACAAAGGGAGGAAACACTAGCAACATGCAAAAGCATTTGCAAACACAGCATGCAATAACTCTTAATGAATGTCGTGTGTTTAATCTGTTCCGAGTCCGGAGTGAGTCTTCTCAACCTTGCAGCAGCGACAACGTTAGCCAGTCGATAAAGAATCGAATCGTTAAACAGAATCGAAAAAGGAATTGGAATTGGAAAAATCTTATCAACTCCCATCCCTAGTGATGAGGATGATCAAGGTTGTCCATGATCTTCATTTTATGAAGTATCCTCCTTTGCACAATCATCTCCAGACTCCAGAACAATCCCTTTAAGTCACTGATGCTGCTCCGCAACAGATGACTGCAGATGTGACCCAACTCTCCATGGCAGACTTCTAGAAGACATTAAACATCTTGCTGAAAACACTGAAGGACCTAAGCTTCTGTCCTTTCTAATAACCAGCATCAGTGCTGCATCTCATCCAGCCTGGTGTCCAGGTGAACTCTGAGGTATTTATAATCCTCCACAACCTCCACTTCTTCTCCCATGATGGAAAAAACTATTTGACTTAATCCTGGCTTTCCTAAAATCCACCATAATCTCCTTTGTCTTGTCCACATTCAAGATGAGGTGATTGTTGCACCAGGCCACAAGCGCGGGCGCAGTTTTACCAAAAAGACACCCGTTTTAGAATTACAATTAGATCCACAACTGTTAGACCAGGGGTCACCAACTATATTTGTCAGAGGGCCAGTATTTTACCGGACAGTCACCTTGGGGGCCGGGCAATCCATCCATCCATCCATCCATCGTCCGCCGCTTATCCGTTCCCGGGTCGCGGGGGCAGCAGCCTCAGCAGGGATGCCCAGACTTCCTTCACCCTAGACACTTCCTCCAGCTCCTCCTCCAGCTCTTCCTCCAGTTCTTCCTCCAGCTCCTCCGAGGGGAGTCCGAGGCGTTCCCAGGCCAGCCGAGAGACATAGTCTCTCCAGCGTGTCCTGGGTCTTCCGGGGTCTCCTCCCGGTGGGACATGCCTGGAACACCTCCCTAGGGAGGATCCGGTACAGATGCCCAAGCCACCTCAGCTGACTCCTCTCAATGTGGAGGAGTAGCGGCTCGACTCCGAGCTCCTCCCGGGTGACCGAACTCCTCACCCTATCTCTAAGGGAGCGTCCAGCCACCCTGCGGAGGAAACTCATCTCAGCCGCTTGTATCCACGATCTTGTCCTTTCGGTCACTACCCAAAGTTCATGACCATAGGTGAGGGTAGGTGCGTAGATTGACCGGTAAATCGAAAGCTTCGCCTTTCGACTCAGCTCCTTCTTCACCACGACGGTCCGGTACATCGACCGCATAACTGCGGACGCTGCACCGATCCGTCTGTCAATCTCACGCTCCATCGTTCCCTCACTCGTGAACAAGACCCCGAGATACTTGAACTCCTCCCCCTGAGGCAGGACTTCTCCACCCACCCGGAGAAGGCACACCACCCTTTCCTGGTGGGGCCGGGCAAATTAAAATTAAATAAAAATCACATTTTGGCATAACATTATTATTTGATGTTTATTGTTTATATATTTTTTTCCATTTCATTACAAAACAAGGCATTTTTAGCCTTTATGAGTCATTCTCCTATCACCTAAACCACAGTCATCCACCAGGAGTGATAGACATATTTTGCCTCAACTCAATTCAGTCAACTTTATTTATAGAGCACTTGAAAAAAAAACACCACAGAAGTGATAGGAAAAAGCCTCTTAACAGGTAAAATGGAACTCTCAAAGGCCATGAAACAAAAAGTTGATTTGGAAAACAGATCCTTTAACGACTACTGGACTGAAAAGTACGCATTTATCATGGCAACCTTCCCAAATGCGTCACCTGTTTGCCTTATTTGCAACGAAACTGTTGCGGTTGCAAAAGAATATCATCTGCGCCGTCACCACAACACTAAACATACAAATTTCAAGCATTCATATCCTGAGATGTCAGAGGCCCGTCAGAGAAGAATCCAGTCGCGGGCCGGATTGGGCGGTTGGGCGGGCCGCCAGTTGATGATCACTGTGTTAGAAGAATGTAAAGAAATTATCTCCAAGTAAACAACCTTGATAAGTAAAACGAATTGATTAAAATTACATACAATTTATCACAATTTCAAGAGACAAGGACCCATATGCAGGAATTTAGGAGGCAGGAGCACTGAGCAAAGTCTTTGATGTTAAATCAAGAGGCAAGAAATCCAGAACCAAACATTTAAATCAAAATGCATCTCCAGAAGATGCAAGGAGCTGAGACAGCAAGGTGAGCAGACAGAGGTCACTTTTTCACATGGGTTGTGCAATAAAGATGTTGTGGATATTCCTTCTACGTCCTGCCTCCTGCATTCTCATTGATCCCAGAAAGATATATTCCCTTCTGGTGTGTTCTTTCACAAAGGTTATACGTTATTCTTCAATCTTAAAATGGTCCTTTTCCTACATGGTCCACAGTTGGCCACAAATCTTTGGTTTCTGTCTGCTTTATTCAGTAGATGGCAAATAAAACACGCACAGAATAAACACTAATTGAAAATAAAGTATCAATAAAGCACAGAAGCGGGGATCGCAGAGAAGTTAGTGCCCAATTTCGAGTGCTAAAGTTGAAAATGTAGCGTGTCCCATCACTAGGGTTGGAAATGTTTGTTTCTTTGTTTTCACTGTCTTATTTTTGTGGCATTTGGGACCTTTATTGGGAAAGTAGGTAGACAGGAATGGTTTGAGAGAGAGGGGGGAAGACATGCAGGAAAGAGCTTATTTTTTTCACCTGACTATATATGAGATATACAGAGATGACGGATATGCAGGGAAGGAGTGGGATAAAGGACAATATTTAGACACTGACAAACAGTCAAGTGGTACGGAGAAACTTAGGGCCAACCATCTAACTTCCGGGATGAGGTAATGTGAATCTGGCCTTCGGCAGGAGGGTCCCCCCTTATGATCCAGGTCCTGGTCCAGGTTTCTTCCCTCCTAAAGGGGAGTTTTTCTTGCCACTGTTTGGCTTAAGGCTTTTCCCCCACTAGGGGAGTTTTTACCTGCCATTGTTTATGTAATAAATGCTCGGGTCTCTGGAAAGCGTCTAGAGACAACATCTGTTGTATTAGACGCTATACAAATAAAATTGAATTGAATTGAATTGGATTGAATTGAATTGAATTGAATTGAATTGAATTGAATTGAATTGAATTGAATTGAATTGAATTGAATTGAATTGAATTGAATTGAATTGAATTGAATCTAAGATCTATTGCAATTCCTCGACTGGCCACTAGAGGCTGGCTGAAAAAGCGAGTTAATCTCCATTGACTTCCATGTTAAAATGTCCCACTTTAGGGGAGAAATAAACATATTTATAGCCTGGTTCAAAAACCGTTTTGGTCTCAATCATTTGATTTCACACCCATAACAACTCTGAGGGGGGTGAATTTTTATTGTACCACATTAGGAAAGTTTTTATAAAGGAATATATTAATTTCTAATATGATTGATTGACAATCATATGTCATTGCCATTAATTAATAATGGCAAGCCATCGGCTTGCCATTATTAATTCCTCATCTGCAATCATCATGCTACTCCACTTAGCAAAGTAATCAGTAGTTAGTACTTCAGAATCATTAACACACTTTTTATACCACTGCACGCATACACTTAATGTTTTGGATCTGATTAGAAAACTATATTTTGTGCAAAACCACATATAAAGTGAACTTCAGCGGTAAATCCATCGTCACTTACTTTACCCATAAAAATAGCCAGATTGAATTAATCTCAAATTTATTGATTTTGTTTGGTAAATTGTTGCCTTGTTTTATCCGTTTTTCAAGTTAATTTAAATGATTTATACAATCCCTAAGATATGCAGATTCTGTAAAAAGGGATAAAACGATTGAGAAACATGGCAGCTGGTTTAATGATGTGTAAGATTTACACCTAGACTTATCCTTTGTTTTCCATCTTTTCTCCTAATTTGCTGGTTTTGTGTATTTTTTCAATTTATTTATTGGTTTGTTGATGTATCTTTTTACCCTTCCTATTGTTCTAACTTTTATTTTATCTTATTTATTTATTTATTTATTTTATCAATAGCTGAGCATATCTACTTTTTTTGTTTTTCTTTATTTGTTAATAAAGTTGTGTGGAATAAAAGAATCAGTAGAACTAAACCAGCGTTGATTAACATAACAGCAATTTTTGGTTTCGTCATCAAGTCAACATGTAAAAATGCATAAACCGCTGTCAATGTGGGCCTGCAGCTCTGCAGCTATTGTGACAGGGATCAACTGAAGGAGCTCGTCGCCAAAGTGAACTTTGATTGACATACGCTGGGCGTCTTCCCATTGGCCTTTCTGAGGAACATGGCTGCGCCCCGTATACAGTACGAAGAAAAATAGGTTTCAAAATGGATCTTCACAAACCAGTGGGTGTTGTCTATGGGTTGCCTATAGGCCTAGATAATCCCGGTATAGGAACCACAAACCTTCTAGTTCCTTCTCTAGCTCAAGGATCCGCTCCAGGTCTAATGACAGAAAATAAAGGCAAGTCTTTCAGGAGTGATCTTAGTTGATGAACGTATACAGGCCCTACCATTTCATACAAAGGACTTCAGCATGACCACTTGCTCTTTTTTTTTTTTTTTTTTTAAACAGTCAAGCATTTTAGTGCCCCCTCCTCTTAGGATTATTTCTATATTCATTGAGTGGGAGTGCACAGGTGTAATGCGTCCTCAATGTCACCTTGGTCCTGATAAAGTTGTCCCACCCTGCATTCCAGGGTTGATCTGTATAAGCTTTGGTTGCCGTTGGTGAATGTACTGTGTAGTGACGTTGTGTAGTTCCTCATTTTCACTGTGCAATTGCCTGGGAGGGGGTGTGTGTCTTTTTTTTTTTCTTATATTGGGGGGGAATCCCTTTTGATTGTGTCCAGAAACTGATTCTTTTTTAATTTACATGCATCTGTTCAAATTCAAGAAGCTAAATTCTGTAATTGATTTAAAAATGTGTAACGAACTATACAAATTTTACTTTCTTTTTTTGATACTCTGTGAATCTGTCTCAATTAAAATTTGTTGGTAAAAAAAAACAAAAAAACATAGGCCTAGATAATCAAAACCAAAAAAGTCACACACCAGGGGGAAAAACGGCACATGTAAACCAAAATAACAAAACAGCATAAATGAGCAGGACTCAACATTCCGAAACCATTACACAAAAATAAACAGCATCATCGAATTATATTTTCTATGTGATGGATAAATGTAAAGACACTGTATTTGCTGTCACACAGCCTTGTAACACATCTACAGATGAAGCATGCGGGTGGGTTTTTTGAAAGATATTTGAACCTTTTACACAATGATCCATCTATGATCTTTAGATGTTTTTAAAAACCACTGATAAGTCACAAAAATCTGAAAAAAATGTATTACCACAGTATATTCAAGTGAAATTCCCATTCTGTTTTATGTTAAATTATATCGTCTCCATTTCACTAAATACGCCCAAAATTGTTCCAAAGACATCTTTGTGTGTTTTCCGAGGTATGCAACTTTTATGCAACTGCACTTTCTTACTTTATAAATATCAGTTTGTGTCTAGGAATAATTTTGTGTACACGAAATGATTAAGACATATTTTTGTCTTTAGAGGAGACACATGACATTTAGTTTGCAAAGTAAAGTTATGGAACAAAGTACAACTGTTGTTTTTAAACGGGAGCAGAACATACGTATTTGCCTCTTAAATGAAATGACTGTTACAAAAAGCAGGTACATGAAATGAAAGTAAATACTAGTAGGCAGATACATAATCAAAATAACGTAAAAAAATGTATTGAATGAAAACTGTGCAACAAGAAATTGAAACTTTTGTGAGGTATTTTCAAGTGAGATGAAAGTAAATGTGCTTGTTTTTACTCTTATCCCATCATGCTGTCGTGTGTACAAATGCCTTTAGTTGGCAAAATTATCTCCAAAAGTGCTTTGATGATCCGCAGTGGCTTTTTGTGTTTGACTATCAGTCACCCCAGCTGAAATGTTCTAAGTATTTTCATCCATTTGTAGCAAAAATAACCACAACTTAATGGGGACCAAGTCCCTAAAACACAGTCTCTGAAAGCTTTATGGAATGTGAAGCAACCTTTTATTGCCACAATTCAGAAACGTTTCAACTTTAAAAGAAAGCTGTCCCCCAAGATTTCAATCAGAGATTTGTAGTTGGGCATGATTTATTTTGCATGTCAGGTAGCCTATGCGTGCGTCTATGTCTGTGGG
Organism: Cololabis saira; assembly: GCF_033807715.1. Lineage (NCBI taxonomy): Eukaryota > Metazoa > Chordata > Actinopteri > Beloniformes > Belonidae > Cololabis > Cololabis saira. The sequence continues at coordinate 11,471,301 of NC_084600.1, read as the reverse complement.
AATATTAGGTTGCACTTGCAAGGGGTATAAAAAAAATTACTGGACATCAAAATACACATTTAACCCTTAATGTTAAAATGCAGCCATTTTAGGTTATTGGGGAATAACAGTATTCATTTGAACCTGTTAAATAAACACATGAACAGCTGGCATTAGAAAACAGAGATCAATATGGAAACACCTACAGGTTGCATAGTTGAAATGATCTACGTCAGAAATGGATGACGTGATTTTGAATCCTCCATAAAATGTGTTGAATTTACTTGATGCATCCATCTTCGATAACTTCCATGTGTTTGTGTCTCCCCTTCCCTCCCTCACTCACTGGCAGTGGCAAAGATATTTTATGAGTCACGGCTAGAGCAGACTGCTCGTCTTCTCTAATCATACTATTGCCTTTTAGATAAAAAAAAAAAGAAAATTCTAACACCAACAACTCTGGTTTCCAGGACACCCCCCTTCCACCCCCATCCTTTTATCCCCTCCTTCTTTTATTATTTCTTTTTCCCCTTTCCAGCCTCCCATACGTCTCTCCTTCTCTCTCTCTCTCTCTCCCTCTCTCTCACCGTTTCTCTCTCTTTGTCCCCATCCCTCTCCTCCTCTACTGCGGGTGTCTGGGAGGCTGTTTTCCTCTGTCTCTTGCTCATGAAGGGCCGCACTAAACTCCCTTCTATCTGTCCGTGCGTGGTAGGTAAATTCACCTCTGCGTTTGCGTCGTTACTGTGCTTCCATTTCTCTGTGACTGCTTCTGTTTTTGCATGTTAGCTCAAAGTCTGCTACTTGCTACGGTGGGCTCAGAAGAGGTCTGCTTCTACGTTTGTGCATATTGCAATCGGACATCCTTGTAATCTGTTCCACCGTCATAGTTGAATAAGAAATGTGTGGATGATGTGGATATTTTGCTGTCCTTTTAGCGCGTGATCTGGGTTGGTTTAATCATCCACTTTGGATATTACGTATTAACATGGCCTGACACAAGTGTGTGTGCATCAGGGAGCATGCTCAGACATGCATATGGAGTAAAACTCCAGCAGACTTGTTGATTAAAGGACTATAGATACATGCATGCAGTGCTTTGATGCTATGTTTTTATAGTTTTTGTCTGAAAATACGTGGCTATTATACAGTATGTATTCCTTTGCACCTCCACCCTTCAGGTAACAAGACTCCTGACCTTATAAGATTAGGAACATTCTTCACATTGAAAAAAAAGACCCAAAACAAAACATCAAGTTTTAGGGACACATAATGGGGTTGGAGGCAACATGACGACTTTCTGTCCCTGCCCCCATCCCTCTTGAATGTAGTGCATATATGCAGCTGTGCATGTTGGAGAAAATAAAAACACAGAGCAGGAAGTCCATCCTCCGTCCTTAATTAGCCGAGATGACACGACAAGCATCTGCTTTGTCTATTTTAATGCAGCTCCACGGCCAGAAATGACTGATTGTGTGCAACTTTTCTATGTGCATATGTGGTCAAACAGCCCTTTTATGGTTTTGCAAGTTAAAATACAGTATCAGGGTGCACAAATACTCAGATTAAGGAGAATCACAACTTTGAGTGAGTCATCTTTGGGATAAACTGAATATTAAAAAATATGGAATCGGGTGATATTGTTTTTGCTGTTGCTTATTGTCCACAAGTGTATTCGATTTTTGAAGGGCTTGAAGTCAAAGTCTTGGAGTATTTTAATGAGCGTGCTGCAAAAATGGGTACAACAGACCTGATTAAAGAAAATTAGTCATATTAGTTCAATTTCTTAAGTTAATGCTGCAGTTAGAAGGACAAGACCACGTTAGTGTCACCTAACATGGTTCAGTGAAGATATTAATCCAGGAACTGATCCAGGAAGCCATTAGAGGTTAGAGAATAGAAGCATTATGGACAGGGGTCAGAAGAGTCACTTGTGTACAAGTATGCAAAGTCTGAAGAAGTCTGAAGAAACAGCATGATCCAAAACATATCTTATTTATTAAACACAGTGGATGTGGTGTAATGGTTTGGGGATGAATACAAATTCTTGAATTCTTGAATAGTAAATGTATATATTGTTGGGAATGGTAGAAATTAAGAAACTAATGATAATATAATAATAATAATAATAATAATAATAATTAAAAAATGATGATAATAATAATAATGATAATAATAATAATAATAATAATAATAATAATAATAATAATAATAATAATAATAATAATAATAATAATAATAATAAAGTTACATTTATTAAGTTTAGTTAATAATAAAGTTTTATGTCAATGTGCTGTCATATTTGAAGTGCTGTAGTACCATGCAGCACATAGTCAACTTCTGTTGATATTGATTCTAAAATGTCTCAAGACATTTTAGACGGGGGCCATGCAAATAGTATTGCAACAAGATCCTCAAGTGTTTTCCTTCCACTCATCGTAAACAGAATGAGAACTCCCAGCTTCATCTCTGTTATTGATTTGCTCCTTATCTTTCGGGCTGTCATGTCATCACAATATTTTACTGGAAATATTGATACATTTAATTTTCCTTTCTGTGTTATGTTTGATCAGAAGGTGTCTAAATTGGCATTTAGGTGTTTTACAATGTCCAGTTTTATTAAGGCTTTGATGGGTCTAAGAGCAACAATACAGAGCTTTGATATGACACAATAGTCAACGCTTTGACTAAATTGTAATGTAGGTGTGTGATCCAGTAGACAACACAGTTAGCAACTCCTTTTAACATTAATTTTAACTGAAAATAGCATATCACATGTTGAAACTGAGAAAAGTTATTGTATGTTTAAAATTATTATATATAATATATAAGTATATAAGTATGAGTACTTCTTGTACGTTACCTCAGTTTAACAGTCAGCCAAACTCAGGTATGACACTATACTTGAGCCAGGATTAGAGCCTCTTGCTCCCTTTATTTCCTTTCTTATATGGTGAAATACCACGAGTGAAACTGCAACAGAAAATAATACAAAACTCAGTTTCCTTTACAGTATATAAACAGTGTTGAATTATACCTTTAAAATATAAGACAAGAACTGCGAAATTAGCAATTACCATTAGCATTAGCATTAGCCAATTACGGTACATTAACTTCTTGCATGACTTAACAGTCAATAAACATATGTTGTCACACTAAACTTAATGTCATATATTCCTAAATCATTCATATACTTATACACTTTATGAACTTATGTTATATAATATATTATATTATATTGCTTATTCCAGATTTGATCCCAGTATAATATTCCAAGAACATTTGGATCATGGTAATAAAAGCCTTGTAAATTATGTAAAGCACTTGGTAGGAATCATAATGGGACATTGTTTTCATAAATCTTTTAAATTACCCTGATATGTTTTTTTTTTTTTTTTTTGGGGGGGGGGGGGGGGGGGGGGGCATTTTTATGGAGGACATTAAAAGAAAGGGAAAAAAAGATAGAAATATTCATTTGATTCTTACCAGAACTTAAAAGTTGGATAACTACAAGCTCAGATGAAGAACAATGCTTGACATGTTACTGTATAACATTACTCATTCAACAATAGGGCTTGGTCGTCTTGACGTCATCACTTGGCGGAGCCGTCATATTGGAAGCTACCTTAGCTGCTCTTCGGACCACTGCGCACTGTTGTCACGTCTGGGGGTAAGGTGTGGACCCAAACGCAGGGAGAGCAGGAGGCAGGAGGCAGGAGTTCAATGAAAAACAAAAGGATTTATTCCATAAAGGTAAAAACAAAAAGCACTGCTTGGCAGGATCTAAACTTAACATGAACAGGGATCAAAAATCAGGAGCACATGGAGGGAAGAACAGTACGGTCCCACAGGGAACACGGGAATGACAAGACCAGATATACACAGGGGATAACGAGACATGACGAGACACAGGTGCAGACACAATCAGGGCAGATTGGACACAGGCGGGGCAAAACAGAAACTGAAACCTGGGGGGAATGTCAACCTTGACAACTGTGTACAGACGTGCTCCCTCTTCATTGTGTCTTACTTGTAATCGTTACTTTCCGTTATTCTGTAAACCATGGTAACCCATTGCTGTGTTGTAGCTGCAACAGCTCCACACATAACAGACGTGGGGAAAAGATCGCTAATGGTTTAACTTTTGTTCCCACTGTTTGCCGGCTTTATGATCTGAAGCTCCTGCACCCATCCATTTGTGAACTGCACATGAGACTCCAATGACTTATAACAACGGAACTGCTCCGAAGTGTAGGCGCTTACACCGCAATCAAGGCAGCCGAAGACATCGGTTGTGCAGAACTGTGGCAGTGAGTCCTCGTCGGAGCTCCACTCTTTAGAAGGGATTTCATATGGATCCAAACAGTTAATAATCATTATTTTCTCCATATACCGGTCCCTGGCTTCCTTGTTTAAGGTATCCTGGTACATTCCAGTTCCTTTCCGGCATTTTAACTTTTTTTTTTGCGTTCCGTCTGTTCACTTGGTGCTACTACACTGCTGTTTGTTTACACTCACCAGGCTGCCAACATGGCCGCCGCGCCCCAGAATGCAACTTGGCAACCAAGCCCTATATAGGCCAAAATAATAATTAGATACTTTATTCATCCCCTTGAGGAAAATCAGGTCTTTCAACACATCACTAGTTACAGTGGGAACAGTGGGCTGCCATTTTTCCAGCAGTTTGGGGGTCGGAGCCCACACTGGTTAACCTCTGTTGTGAACCGGGCTTCTACACCCCAGGCCCAAGCCTACCTCTGTAACCACCAGCCTACCACTCCTCAAGATCCTCACTGGTTAGCACAGGTTTATCCAGAAACTAAGTATCACTTAGTTTTAACCAAGAAGTGACCATTTTCTCATGTAATATTATCAATCTCACACTCATTGTGCAGGAATGTACAATAATCCAATCTGCTTTGTCTACTTCTTAACAATGTTTTCGTTTTTAGCTATTATGCTGTAGATTTGATGGTATTCTTGGAATCATTATCGTGTTGCATGACTAGATTAGACTAGAAACAAGCCCAAATCATCACACTTCTACCATTGTGCTTGAGAGTTTTTGGAAGCTGGTAAACTTGAACGGATGTCTACTCCCTGGAAGATCAGCAGCTGTTTTGTAATGTTTTCCACTTGTGATTAAGCTTTCTCATTGTATGAATGATGGAATCTAACTTGCTCGGAAATGGCTTTCTAACCCTTCCAAGACTGCTTTGTGCTACACACCTGAATGCTCCAGAAAACCTCTAATTTTATAGAAATCGACACTGACTGATTATCAATTAATCAAGTACGTTTGATTGGTGTTGCCTGGATGCTATTTCTTTTTGTAAGGCTGTAGAGTTTTTCACATGGTGGTTCTATGTTTATTATATTCGATTAATTTATCATTATTATTATTATTTTAATGCTTTGGACCAAGGTTTTTTTTTATCATGCTGTGATACATAACGCATTAGAACTGTAGATTTAATTAGAAATGTCTTACTTCATTGGGTATTTACATTAAGATTTGAGTTATAATAATTATTATTACCATAATTAGTATTTATTCTTAAGAAATACCTGGCAGGTTAGTTTACTGTTGAAGAATATGCTCAGTTTGTCTAAGTGATCAATGCTGGGTATGTGATTGAAATATTATTTAACTATCATTCATATGAAACTAGTTAATTCATCTGTTATTTCTACATAGTGTTTATTGTAATCAGCTTTATTTTTTATGTTTGGCAGTTAAAAACATAAATAAATTGTATTTAATCGCATTATATTGTATTATTTTTAAAGAGAAATGAAATGTCTTGCAGTAATAATCATTATTGAAAATTGTACAACTAAAAAAGGACAAATTAAATCAGAATTACATGCAAAGTAGAGAATAAGTGACCAAGAAGATAATTTTTATTCATCATTGCATGATGCTTAACTGTGGGCAGGAATGAACCTCTGTATTGCAGGAAACCTGATAAAGTTTCTTTCTGAGCAGTCTGTTGTTGAATCGCTTTGTTGAGTCATGGATTTGCCGTGTTGTCCTTTTATGTTAAGCAACGTTATGCAGAATTCTTCCTGCCTCAATCAGCTGTCGAAGCTCCAGAGCAGATCCCAGGACATAGTTAGACTTCTTCATCAAAACAAATCAAATCAACTTTATTTAGAAAGCACTTTTCATGCATAGAATTACACACAAAGACACGCACAAAGACACACACACAGACACACGGTGTAGACATGGCTGAGCACTGAGGATCCAGGTGAGGAAACGGTAACAGGGAGCCGTCCACCCCAGGAGGTCTCATAACCCGCAGCTACAGGCGGGGAGGAGGGGTTCCTCCACAGAGACCATCCCGGGCCACAAGGGGGGGGGGGACTCCACAGAGACCATCCCCCCACAGAGACCATCCCCCCCGGAAGGATAGAGGACCCCCCCACAGCGGTGAAGCCGTGGTGCAGAGCTCCACAACCATCCAGGCCAGAACCACCCCCAGAACCACCCCCCTGCAGGCCAGAGTCACTCCCAGCATGGAGGCTCCCCATGAGGAAACACTGGAGCTAAAAGCTAAAAGAAAGCAGGATAAGATACACTAAGGCCCCGTTTACACATAGCCGGGTATTTTCAAAAACGGATATTTCCCCCTCTACGTTTGAAAAATTCCATCGTTTACGCGAGATCTTTTTCAAAATCTCTTCGTTTACACGAATCCGCATAAATAGGCTGTTAACGTCATGCCAGCCAATCAGAATCCTGGAAAAAACATCAACAAATGACACGTGTAACTTCCAGTTAAGGCTGATTTATGGTTCTGCGTTACACCAACGCAGAGCTTACGGCGTAGGGTACGCGGCGACGCACACCGTACGGCGCACATCGCCGCGTACCCTACACCGTAGGCTCTGCGTCGATTTGCGGGACCATAATTCAGGCTTTACTTCCAAGACGGAACGAGAGTCTTTCGTTTGGAGTGACAGAGAAGTGGAGTTACTTTTAAGTGTGACTTTAGAATATAAAACAGGTAAAATACAAGAAAATATTGACGGTGGCCAAACTAATTGTAAACACAGGTCGCACACATGACGCTGGTGACGTTTCTGTTGCATAATGTGACGTTCTGAAGGCTAAATCTCCGTTTTCCTCTGTTTAGACGCAAACGTGAAAACTGAGTTTGGCCGGAGTTTTCAGAAATTATTGTTCTTGGTGACTTTGAGCTCCGTTTTCGTGTAAACGAACGGCCAAAACGCATGAAAACACCTCCATTTTTGCTCCGTGTAAACGGGACCTAAAAGAGTTTAAAAAGTATAAGATAAAATAAAATCCTAAAAGTATGTCTAGAAAGCAAGACATTAGAAACTAATACAATAAGACAATAGAATGTATAAAATAGACCATAAATAACGACTAAGACTTCTTCAGAAGGGGCTTCACCACCGCCGTTTTAAAGGCGGCGGAGAAAGACACCCCTCTGAAGAGAGCAGTTGACCAAATACAGCAGCTGTTCCTCAAAGAATCCATAGAGTGTTTTAAAGAATGGTGTGGGAATGGGGTCTAAAAGGCAGGTTGTGGGCTTTACCTTGGAGAAAACTCGACCAAGTGTCCCCGCATCAACCAAGGCAAAACTCTCCAGTGTTTCCTCAGATAAAAGCACTGATCCAGGTGTGTTAAGAGTTAAAATCTGTTGAGATAAAAGACTGGATCTAATGTCATCAATTTTACCCCTGAAGTGGTCTGCAAAATCCTCACAGGCGTCTGTTGCTGTTTTATGGGATCTGTTGGGGTTTCCATTTGTTAAAAAATCTATTGTGGAGAATAGGAATTTGGGATTGTTTTTGTTATTTGAAATTAGGTTTTTGAAGTTTGTTCAGTTTCTTTGACTCACAAGTTCAGATGTTGGCACCCCAAAATAGACACTGATGACTACACGTAAAACAACACTTTCTACAAGGTGTCTGCCCTGTCTTGTTAACAGTGTCTGTGCTGGACATTCAGTTCAGTCTACTGTCCAGATGAACACCCAGGTATCTCACCCTCCATCTCCTCCACCTCTTCTCCCACCATGGAAACAATAGAGGGAATGCATTGACGTGACTTTCCCACTGGACCAACCCCCTTACTGGCACTGAGTGACAAAAATGGCTGCAACTAGGAGAAACTGTGGAAAAGACGGGATAACAGCTTATTATGGGCTTAAATTAAAGGCAGTTGGACTTGACAGTGACCTGTACAGTTACCCCAAGAACCAGTGGTCCATGGACATTAATATTTGACCACCAATCCAGTTTCCTGATATTTATATGTACTTAATTTCTACGCTGGGGAAATACACGAAGCAAAGCTTGAAGGCTTACAAAAGTCTTGACGCTTGGTCCGACTTCAAGGCAGGATTTGTTGTAGAAATTAAAGTGATGAGGACACCGAACTTTATGATTTGACGTGATTTTACTGTTTGACGTTAGCTACCCAAAACATTCCAACATTACCTGATACAAAATGGGAACCGCAAATCCACGTTTCGGTGCTTAGATTCAGTTGTTTCTGGGAATTGCAGCGATCCATTTGTCTCTCTTAAACGTATTTTTCGGCAGTCTGTAAAAAGATAACTCCGATTTCTTGCTAAATCTATGAGTACAGTTCTTTCCCATTTTAGATGTTTTCCAGTTGCTCAAACTAAAAGTCTACGCTGCCACTCAGTCTTTGTGCCACTCAGTCTTTCTACCACTCAGTGGGCGTAACCCGCTGTGAAGTCGCATCTGTGACGTCATGCACATTCCCTCTATAATTGCCTTGTTCCCAGTCCTCCTAATAACCATAAAATCTTCTCTTTTGTCTTGTTCATGTTCAAAATGAGTTGATTGGTCCCACACTATGCTACAAAATGAAGCACCAGAATAAATATGACAATAAGTTATAAGCAATTTCTCTCAGCTTTTCACTTTCATGGGTCATCAAATGGAACCATCCTGCTCCACACATTTATTCAGGTCTTAGATCAGATGTCTTTCCTGATACAACTCTCCATTTATCCACTATTGCACCATGAGACCACTGGCTTGTGTCTCCTTAGTGGCTGGGTGGCTCTTTAATGACAATAAAATGTGACGTTGGCTGTTTAGGATCTACAGGAAAACTTTTTTACTTTTTTAAATATATTACAATGTATTACTGAATCATTAATGTCTACCGTATATAGCGGGGGGATGCAATTGCATCTTTAATGTTAAATTCAGGCTCTAATCTGGAGGCTAATGTTTAAACCTCTCGATTAAATACACCTGTAAGCCCTAGCGGCTCTTAGTTTTATTATCTTCATCAGAAGCTTTATCGTGCCTGGCCAGGATGATCGCTTGCTGTGCTCAAGCCAAAACTGTAAACGGTGGCCTGAACCTTCTTGCAATTCATCATAAGTGTTTAAAAAGAGCAGCTTTGACTCTTAGCTGCAGTATTAGAAGTAGGAATCTATTTATAACCTTGAGATTACTAACACAACAAGAACACACTTGATGACTGCTCCAAATTTCAAACCAAACTGTACATAAATAAAGTGTTATACAACTCCTATTTCCAATTCCAAATTGTACCCATTACTGTATAACTGTGACTGGCAATGCTTGAAAAATGTATGATGGATGTATGATCCATGAGTGTATGTAAGGCCCAATCCCAATTCAACTTCACTCGCCCTTCTTTTCTCCACTCGCCCTTCTTTTTCTTCCCTAACCCCTAAAAAAGAAGGGGGAGATTTTAGGGCACTTGAGATCTAGGGCACTTGGCCCAGGTGCCTGTCCCAATTCTCCTACTCCCCCTCGTTTTCATCCCTAACCTGATCAGGAAGCTGAGAGCCAAAAGCTGTTTTAATTTCAGCTGTAGCGCTGTTAATATGGCACTTCATTAAGTTTTAATATTTTTTCAGGCTCAAAAGTAACCGTTAAGATCCCCAACCTGGGCTCAGTTTATCCAAATAACGACTGCTAAGAAATTTGACTCCCCACGTTTTCGGAGATGAGAAGAGCCCCCGGCCCCGGGGAGCAGCAGCAGCTCACAGCCGGGGGGACAGACGTGTCCGCCGGGTCAAGCTGCTCCGTCGTCCCGGGAGAGAAACCTGCAGCTCTGTTGAGAATTACGCTGGCTGAAATAAATCATTTAGGAAGATGTTGGTTTAATAGATGAAATCTAACAGTTGTAGCTATGCCTCTTAAGAAATTTGCTCCGAAATTTCGAGATTTCTGTCTGCCGGCTCCGGAGCTTGGGTCCGCGTTAAATCGACGCAGAGCCTACGGCGTAGGGTACGGCGTACGGCGCGCGTCGCCGCGTACATCAACGCAGAACTTACGGCGAAGGTTACGTAACCTACGCCGTAGGCTCTGCGTTGGTGTAACGCAGAACCATAAATCCCTTTATTCTGGCGTGATCTTCGGCAACTTTATCTGAAAGTGTGTAAATTACCCAGATAATAGCTGGATTACTTGGTGGTTTCTGAAAACTATTATATCAGAAACATCCAAAACAAATCTGACGAGTCACAGGATTATTTCTCTCTATTTCTCACAAAAAAATGCTTGTTCCCTTGGTCACAATCTAAGACGACTCTGCCTGTTTGTCGGTCGGCGAGTCAAATCGACGCAGAGCCTACGGCGTAGTTTACGTAGCATTCTGGGAAATTTTCATAGCCCCTCGCTCGCGAAGTCAGCATGTGAAAACCCTCGATTTGAAAGGGGATATTCTCAGCCCCTCGCCCTCGTTATGCCCCCTCCCCCTAGGTGAAAAGAGGAGAAGTGAAGAAAACGAGGGCGAGGGGGTCAATTGGGACGCAGCCTAAATGTCCAGCTTGAGTTGTATTAAGAAAAAAAGGAAGAAGAAATCACAGAGTGGCATGGATAGCAGGCAAAGACATGGGACCTTGCCGCTGAAACTAGCTCTTGGGACCTGGAATGTCAAAATGACCTGAGATCGTGCATGGGAAGGTTGAAGGATTTAAATTAGATAAAGGCAGGCTCACCTCAGCACTTGGCATGAGTTCTGCAACCAATCTCCACACCAACCTTCACCACTCACCACCGCCACTTATATAACCTGGTAGACTGGACATCCGTCCACACCAGACGGCTCCGTCACTGGCTCCTGCTCATCTACAAAACCATACTAGTAACACCTCTCTACCTCCCTTCCCTTTTACACCTGTCACACTTTTCCCTCAATCTGAGCTCCAGTCATTTCATTAAACTCTCCATCCCCAAAGCCCGTACAGTCTTTGGTCACAGCGCCTTCCGGTTTGCTGCAGCTAATGACTGGAACACACTACAAAACACTTGACCTTCATTGGCATGAATTAGCCCCGCCCCTTCTTCTGATTGGTCGATATGTGACAGTTCCTACTTTCTGCCATAACTTTTGAATGGTTTGACATAAAGAGTCGTGGGTGGTGTCATCAGACTCGGTTTTGAGTCCTTGAACATAATTGGTGCAAATTAGCCCCGCCCCTTCTTCTGATTGGTCAATATTTGATAGTCCCTATTTCCTGCTATAACTTTTGAATGGTTTGACATAGAGAATCGTGGGTGGTGTCATCGCACTCGGTTTTGAGTACTTGACCTTCATTGGCATGAATTAGCCCCGCCCCTTTTTCTGATTGGTCGATATTTGATAGATCCTATTTTCTGCCATAACATTTGAATGGTAATACATACAGAGTCGTGGGTGGTGTCATCCGCTAAATGTCCAGGCATGAAGACATCTACATGCAAGTCATACAAGTGCTTCCCACTGCAGCACGCCGTGCGTGCACGAGGGTGCGAGGGCCCGTTCATCACTGCTTGCAGCTTTAATTGTTGTTGTTTTGGATTTGGATACAGGAAGCGGAAATGACGGGAATTGCATCATGATGTTCTCCGTGCGTCGCTGGTTTGATCCAGATATCCCAATTGATTAATTACCATGTATACAGGGATAACCCTGTTTGCTTACGCAAGGAAAAACAGATTATTCTGAATCTTTCAGTAACCGGAATATTGACCTTAACCTGAATTTTGACTACATGTAAACGTAGTCACAGTCTGTCTTCAAAAGAAAAACTGCAAAAAAAATTACAGTTGACTCTTGCACCTGTTGATCAGGCCGACTTGCCACATCCCAATGTCTTAATTTTTTTTCAATGTTATTGTATTTATATTTATTGTACATATTTATTGTATTATTATGCAATTTTATAGAACGTTGTTTTTTATTTCTAGCACTCCCCTTCCCCTCTCCCCTCAAAGCGCTTATGCTCTTTGCTCAGGCTGCATTTGCAAGAATTTGTTCTTAAATTGCTTGCCTGGGTAAATAAAGGTTAAATAAAAAACAACAAAAAACAAGGACTGGACTTTGTTCCACTCTGGAGTTGCCCAAGGAACTGTAAGGCTGGAGTAGGATTACCTATAACCTCCACCTCGGACCCTGTAAATTGGGGAGCATTGGACTTTGTCCAACCACAAGGCCCATTGTATTATAAAGCGCACCTCTTCACATATAAGGCGCACTGCATTATAAGGAATATACGTTACGATACCGTACTATAGTGGCTGGGGTTGAGTTACGTATCTACCATTTGGCCGAATTACTCGAAACCTTGTTCCGTGTTGGAATTGAACAGCTGGGCGAGTGCAGCATCCCATGGTCCCGGCTCCGTCTGTCAGAGTCGCCATTATACGAGTCAGCGTTGCTGTTGCTGTCTTGAACGTCTGTGACGATTGCTGCTGGTTTTAGCGCCGTTACTTCGGCGACACCAACTACAGTACCCACAATTCCCCTTATCATATATAAGGCTAACTGCATTATAAAGCGCACTGCCGGTTTTTGAGGAAATTAGAGGCTTTTAGGTGCGCTTTAAGAATTATGGGTCTGCGTTAAATCAACGCAGAGCCTACGCCGTAGGGTACGCGGCTACGAGGGAGGCTCTCCGTAGCCTGACGTGCACCTCCCAAAAAATGCAACTACGCATCGAGGCGACGCAGACCCAACACAGACCAAGAGGGCTGTGATTGGTTTGCTTGGTAGCAACGTATTTCCGGTTCCGGTTCATGAAGCAGTAGTGAACTTTCAGCGCTCTTTTCTTCGTGTGTTTGTGATTTTTTTTTTGTTGGGTTGTTTTGTTTTTTTGCACAATAGTTGTCCTTATCTCTTTGATTCACTGTGACCGGTAAATCCGGTAACTAAACAAAGTATCAACTAGTGCTCTCGGGGGGTATTGCACCGCGGCGAAATGGAGTGACGGAGAAGTCTGAAGGGTTCAACGGCGGCGTCACAGCAATGGCGTAGGCTCTGCATTGGTTTAACGGAGAACCTTAAATCAGGCTTTATAGTGCGGAAAATACGGTACTTTTTGGACTTGAAGAAATTCAGACTTTGGGGTATTCTGTTTGGCTAGAGGTTGGGGTACGTCAGGAGTAGGGGAAACTGGGTCCATTTCTCTGGGCCACTCTGTCCTTATATAAACGGAGCAAGAGTTTTGTTGACATTTTTGGTAATACATCTGTTTCATTTCAGGAAGGAGTTGGACTTGGCAGTCCGGTCACAGTTATTGATAACTTTTTCAGACTGAATTTCAAAGAAATGTCAAGGCACAGAGTGGATCTTATCTAGCAGTCTCAGGATTTTCATCTCTGCTTTTTGTGAATGATATGGTCCTGTTGGTGTCATCGAGCCAAGACCTTCAGCTTTGGCTGAAGCAGTTCTCAGTCGTGTGTGAACCAGTGTGGATGGTTATCAGTACCTCCAAAGCTGTAACTATACTTTTTAGTCGGCAAATGGTTGGATGCTTACTCCAGGTTGGGAGCGAGATGCTACCTCAAATGGAGTTTGTACGTATGTCTAGGTCTTGCTCATGACGTCACAGATGCGACTTCGCAGCGGGTTTCACCCACTGAGTGGCAGAAAGACTGAGTGGCAGAAAGACTGAGTGGCAGCGTAGACTTTCAGTTTGAGCAACTGGAAAACATCTAAAATGGGAAAGAGCTGTTGTGCAATCGACTGTACTCATAGATTTAGCAAGAAATCGGAGTTATCGTTTTACAGATTGCCGAAAAATAAGCTTAAGAGAGACAAATGGATCGCTGCAATTTGCAGAAACAACTGATTCCAGGCACCGAAACGTGGATTTGCAGTTCCCATTTTGTATCAGGTAATGTTGGATTTTTGGGTAGCTAACGTTAAACGGTCAAATCATAAAATTCGGTGTCCTCATCACTTTAATTTCTACAACAAATCCTGCCTTGAAGTAGGACCAAGCGTCAAGACTTTTGTAAGCCTTCAAGCTTTGCTTCATGTATTTCCCCGGCGTAGAAATTAAGTACATATAAATATCAGCAAACTCAATTCGTGGCCAAATATTAATGTCCATGGACCACTGGTTCTTGGGGTAACTGTACCAAATATTAATGTCCATGGACCACTGGTTCTTGGGGTAACTGTACGGGTCACTGTCAAGTCCAACTGCCTTTAATTTAAGACCATAATCGGCTGTTATCCCGTCTTCTCCACTAGTTGCAACCATTTTTGCTGATGTTTTGCCAGTGCGAGTAAGGGGTCGTGGTCCAGTGTGGAAGTGTCGTCAATGCATACCCTCTATAGAAACTGGCATGTGGATATGTGCTGCAGATGTTGCAGAATTACAGATTACAGAGGAGCCAGTTGGGGCAGGATTCCTCCTGGACACCTCACTGGGGAGGTGTTTTAGCTATGCCCTATGAGGAGGAGGCCCCAGGGCCAATCCAGGACATGCTGGAGACAATCCATTTCTTGACTGGCCTTGGATTGCCTTAGCTTTCCTGTAGGAGGGTTAGAGATTACTCACAATAAAATGAAATATATATGGATGTTTAATTTAGGGCAGTGTTATGTTATGAAAAGCAATGTGCTGCTCACTATGTGAACTCTGATGTTCCCTGATGATGACATTGAACATTTATAAAATCCCACTATGGACTGAGCAGCAGTAAGTTATTTACACAAGGAGAATTAAACCAGTTTTAAATTAAACCAATTCCACTCTTTCCACAATCTACTGGGCTGTGCCCAAAAGAGGACAGTAGATGAAAATAGGTTCAGGATCTTTGCAATGACGGTGTGCTTAATCATAAGGTTTTGGTAAGAGGTTTCTTGTTTGCATAGAATATATATGACGGGGGGGGCAGCAATGATAATTAAAGCTGCAAGCAGCGATGAACGGGCCCTCGCACCCTTGTGCACGTTCAGGCTGCAGTGGAAGCTTGTATGACTTGCAGGTAGATTCTTCAGGCCTGGACATTTAGCGGATGACACCAGCCACGATTCTCTCTATCAAACCATTCAAAAGTTATGGCAGAAAGTAGGAACTGTCAGATATCGACCAATCAGAAGAAGGTGCGGGGCTTATTTGCCCCAATTAAGGTGACGGAGACAAAACCGAGTCTGATGACACCACCCACGACTCTGTATGTCATACCATTTAAAAGTTATGGCAGAAAATAGGATCTATCAAATATCGACCAATCAGAAGAAGGGGCGGGGCTAATTCATGCAAACGAAGGTCAAGTACTCAAAACCGAGTCAGATGACACCACCCACATGTCTTTATCACAACCCATTCAAAAGTTATGGCAGAAAGTAGGAACTATCAGATATCGACCAATCAGATGAAGGGGCGGGGCTAATTTGCACCAATTAAGGTCAAGTACTCAATACCGAGTCCGATGAAACCACCCATGAGTCTTTATGTCAAACCATTCAAAAGTTATGGCAGAAAGTAGGAACTATCAAATATGGACCAACCAGATGAAGGGGGGGGGCTCACTTTTTGGCATCTATCGTCGCCACGGTAATGTTTTTTTTTTATTTTTTATTTTATTTATAGAATTTTTTCCAGTATAAAACACATACAAAACAGCAGAGGCAAAATACAATGAAAAGAACAGAGCAGGACAAAACAAAACAAAACTAACTGCCAGAGGGGTTATCATCATGTAAAAGTAACAGTTATGCATGTCAGCTCACATACAGAGTCAGGGTATACAGGTAGGATAAGAAGTCCAGGACAGAGTCCACAGTGTCCAAAGAGCAAGGTCCAAATACAGACAAGGGGGCGGAAACTTGACTGTGCAGAGCACAACATGGACACAACAAGACAACATGGGATGGAATAGAAGAATCCAACATTACTGGTCCAGAGGACGATGTCTACCATTTTTAATATACTCAATAAAGGGTCCCCAGACAACTAGGAACTTGTAGCGAGTGTCTGACAGAGTATACCGAATTTCTTCCAAGTAAATACAAGATACCATGTCGTTCAACCACTTCTTGAAACAGGGGGGAGAAACTGATTTCACGGTAACGCTTTTGACTGAGAAAAGTAATGCGCATCGTCGCAGGATCGAGACGCACATTTTGATGTATAACACACCTGGGTGCACGTTACGGTTCGGGCGAAGAAGCGGCTGAAGGAATGGCATAAATTGCGCCAAAATTACACGATTAATTCAAAATGGCCAACTTCCTGTTTCGGCCATGGCGGCAAGAGACTTTTCCTTAAAGGAGCCGTCTGTAAGAAATAGCCAAAACTGGTACTGCAGTCACTTTCAAAATATTGTTGAGCGGCGTGTACCCTCCCCCTCCTCCCCCCAACCAGAGGTTGCCAGGTAGGCTGCAGAATGCAGCAGGAATGTAGGCTGCCATGGCTGCGATAATTAGAGCCGAGCTGGCAACCCGGATGCCGAAACAATACTGACTTGGTGATTGGGAGATAGGTGGAGGGTGGAGCTTCAGAAACAATACTGACTTGGTGATTGGGAGATAGGTGGAGGGTGGAGCTTCAGAAACAATACTGACTTGGTGATTGGGAGATAGGTGGAGGGTGGAGCTTCAGAAACAATACTGAATTGGTGATTGGGAGATAGGTGGAGGGTGGAGCTTCAGGCCAAAACAAAAAATGACAACATAAACATCAGTTGAGGGCTGCAACTCCTCTTTTTAAACTGGAATATCCTGGCTTGAGTGCTGTTGTCAGTGACATAAGTGTTTGAAATGAACATGATTTTTAAATGTCTGTTGACATATCGGGGTCATTTTATGATTCGTTTTATTATTGCTCTTACATACAGCTCCTTTAAGTTGCGACATGATACAGGTGTGTACCGATTTTCGTGCATGTGCGTCAAACCGTATTGTGGGGCTTGAGGCACGAAGTTTTCTAGGGGGCGCTGTTGAGCCATTAGGCCACGCCCATTAATGCAAACCATTAAATATCAAATTTTTCGCCAAGCCTGGCTTGCGTGCAAAATTTTGTGACTTTTGGGGCACGTTTAGGGGGGCAAAATTTCGTCGGAAATATTAAAACGAGAAAAAAAAAAGAAATTCCTACAGATACAATAGGGCCTTCGCACTGTCAGTGCTTGGGCCCTAATAAATATGTGTACAGATTTTCAAATCATTCAGTTTGTCAGAAATCTGGATTATGTTTCATTTGAAAATCTGTCTCGCCTCTATTCAAAAGTTTATGTTTAATATTAGTATGTGGTATCCAATACACTTCCAACAGGAACTGGAGGCACCACCAGGATTCTGATGTGAAATACCCATGATTCAAATATTCTGCATAATAATTACCGAGTCTATGAGATATCCAATGAGCAAAGCATGGTGAAAATAAGATTTAGTGTGAATTGAAGGCAATGTGCTTCTGAGCGAATACAAAGTATATTATGGCTTCTGCAGCAGAGCCTGGCACTGCAGTAGCATGTCCATGAGGTTAAATGTGAAAGGAAGGCACATGACCACCGCTTTTAGAAGAGGCAGGCTGAGAGAAAGCTTGTTAGCTTGTCGGTGGTTCCAGTTCATGTTAATGGGCAGATTTTGGTACAGGTTGGAGCCTGAAGTAACAGCCCAAGCTAGTCTTTCATCCACATTTCTTCATGATATATGCAGTCTCAGATGGCGGACAGCTGGCAGAGGACGGTTTTAGTACAGAGGACAACACACTTCTGTTGGCTTTTGTGTGGGAGGAGGCACAGCAGAAACAGTCTGTGATGGAGAAAGTGAGGTGATGGGTTTAAAGAATTAGACCACTAGCTGCAGCAAATACATCCTTTCTTATCATAAGAAGAGGATCAGATGCATGCTTTGATAATTAAAGAGTAAAGAGTGTAGATGTTCTCACTCTCTGTGAGATAATTATCCCCACTTGCTCAATTTAAATGCCAAATGTCTGTCTTTGAGCATGTGTGCCACCAACAATAGAAGAAAAAAAAACAGGTGGATTCCTGGGGGTGATACATTTTTGGCTTTTAAAATGTGTTGGTGTTGTAATATGCACATCATACTTTGTGCATAATGCATTGCTCCCAGTCATTTCTGTTGGTGATGACTACATTTGGGCATATAAAATTTTCACAGCTGGCTGATCTTACAAAAGACAGACCCAGGAATATATCCGACATGAAACACTGCAGTTTGAAATCCTACAGAGAAAGCAGCGAGCGTTGCTCCTGCATCTGCTGCTGACCTGAGGCAATCATTTTCCACAGGATCCATGTTTTGTGGTAATCTTGCTTTGATTACAGTGGCAGGATGAATTAACCTTTGACTGATACAAGAGAAGTAAGAAATTGTTTTTAATGGTGACCAAAAAGCCAGTTATACTTGCACTAGAAATGATTTTGTTTAGAGGCATTTAAGGCAATTACTTTGACCTCCTGTAAATCCATCTCGCTGGCCGTGTTCTGTATGGAATGAGCACATCTTTCTACTTTTTGGAAGAGTTTAGTTACTGTAAGTACAATAAAATACTCAAGAGGAAGTCAGATATTTCAGGTTCTGTGTTGGTGTGAATACTATTATTCTCAACAAGTCTCCGTAGCACTGAGGCAGTCTCAGCGGGTTCCAGGGTGTCTGTAGTTACACTCTTTCTCTGTCAAATCACATTAGTGCAAGAGGTTATAGAAGGCTCAAAATAAAAGGAAAGTTTTTATGTCCAGTTTGAACAAAAATGTTTTTCAGCACCGAGCAGCTGCTTGGTATGAAGAAATTAGTTCAGACAGAGCAAAGGTGAAATAGTTGTTCTTCTGTCATAGTTTGGACAAATCTCTCATTCAGAGGGGGAAGTGTGAAATATGGGCAAGGTGCAGGTAGCTTGCAGAAAATTCTTAATTTTTCAACCCTGTAAAAAATATGTTATGTATGTATATTGATACAATTAGGTGAGTGGAGAATTCTACAATTGAAGCATGTATGCTATATTTGTAGTTTTCAAAAAATAGAAATAGAAATAGAAATAGAAAGCCTTTATTATCATTATATTTCTACAATGGAATTAGGCAGCAGCTCCGTCAAAGTGCAAAACAAATGCAAGACTATATAATCAAGTAAACTGTACACAACAAAAATGAAAAAAAAAAAAAAAAAAAAAAAAGTAAACATAAATACATATATATACACTATAAGGAAAGAGTGAGTGGGAGAATAAAATAAAATAAAAATAAAAATGTACATGAATAGGTGGAGGAATATTGCACTTGGATGGGTGGAAGAATATTGCACTGAAAGGATGGAAGAGTATTATATATATATATATATATAAAATGTTGGTTTTATTTATTTATTTTTTTCCTTTCAGTAGAAGGTATTAATATGGCCGTTGGGGCCACATGGGTTTTAGTTACTTTGCAAACCAAATCTAAATTGTAGGTATTCAAAAATAGTTCCACAAAACACTACATACAGTATAATTTAGTTTATCCAGCTAACCTAAATACAACCAACCAGCCAAACTGAAATGGGTTTCAATAAACCTCAAAATCATCCACAAGGTGATTCTCCTTGAGCTTGACTGCTCCTTGTTTCCAGAGAGACAGAATAGACCAAGAAAGACCAATCAGCACGCTGTGATTAACAAGCAAGATGATCAATTAATTTTGCAAATACTATATACCAGTGGAGACCTCGACTTTTGGTGGGAAAATTGTCTTTAATTTTTGTATTTAATTTTAAGAGAACCTTTAAATCAAAAGTTTTAACATGGCTATTGTTTAGCTACCCAAACACACTGGTTCTTTTTGCTTTTTTTTTCCATCTACTAGTACTTTACTGTCTACTGCGGTGATGGAAAAGTACCAATTTAGGATGACCAATTAAGTTACAATTTGCAAAATATTAGTTCATTTTATAATACTGTTACTCCAATAGTTACAACAACAACAACTGTATCTTTGCTTTAGATACAGGACATAGGAGTATTTTCCTCCGCCGCTGATAGTAAAGATTCAAAGACTCGAGCAAATGGAAAAACTGAGCCAATGCCACATGTGCCATGTGGTTTTACCCACAGGGTAAGCTTGGCACAGTTTCTGCTGCTCTTACAGTACATGTCTTAAAAGTGTTAAGTGTGAAGTCTTACTTGACAAAAGCAGTCTCACTGGTGTCAGCGTCACATGCTGCTGTAACACAAGACAGCTGCCTTTATAGGAGACACTGACAGATGACGGAAACAGTGCTGCTACAGACACAGTTACCAGAAATCTGCTGGAAAGTGGTGTGTTTGTTAGGTATTTGTCACCCCCTGCAGATGTTGTCATGGAAACACTCTTTTAGGGTCTTCTCTCTGGCTCTTTTTTCTCTCTCCTTCTCTCATACAATGCTGCGTAAGGATGTTAATGCTATGCTCAGCACACCACAGTTCAGGTTGCCATGTGACTCCCACACTTACATAATGCTGTAGTAGAGGGGAGAAGCCACTTACAGTAAATCATGAACATTTTTCATTTATTTTCTGTTCTAACTGTTTAAATCATAGATTTTTTTCATCATATCCATCTTAGTTGCATGAAAATGCTTAAAAAAAGTTTTAATATAAATGTACACATTTTAAATAAAGAAAAGGTGTTTATGCAGCTGTATGATACCACATTTGTCAAATCAAGAGGCTATTTCCAGGATGTGCTTTCTACATTTCCTTTATAAATATAACAGGGGAAAATATTTTCAGACAAAACCAGCATTGATCAGTTTCACATCATGTATATTTGTAACTAAGAAGGATCTCTATATTGGAGTTAGAGCTGACGTCACTAGGGAGCACTGAAGCCCTCGCCGCAGTCGGTCCTGAGATGAATGCACAATATGTAAATCCAGCCTACCTGGTTCTCTCACTCCACCCTGTGGGCTCACCATGGCAGCACAATCACACAGAGGGGAGAGGACGGACACAAAAGACCAAAAAACAAAATGAGAGGACGCCTAGGAAAAACATACACCGAAAATTTCATGGAAAATATATTGTCCATACTCATGGAACCAGTTCAGATGGATGAGCCACTGGAAATCCTTCATCGCACACTGAAGCAATAACCAAGCCTCATCTATATAAGAAAGAAATTCTTTTCAGAAATTTTATGTACAGTATATGAGGAACTTCAAAGTTTAGAATATAAAAGAAATACACTCTTGAGGGTTAATTTTACACAATAAGATGTACTTCTAAAGGATAGAAAGCTGAATTATTCTCTGAAGGTGACGAGTGATGGTGGTTGTTAAAACAGTAACTCCAAAAAGAAGTTTCTCAAAGTGGGAAAAAATGAACATAAGGGAGTCATTTATCTTATGAAAAACATAAAGTTTATTGAGAGTAAATTATTTTTCAAGTGAAAGAAAATACATGTTTAAAATTTAAGACATCTTTGTTACTATATTTGAGACTTTAGAAGAGGTAATACTGAAATATTTACTATAGAAAAGCCAACCAGCAGCCAAATATCGCTTTCCACTGAAAACATACTCAATGGAAATAACTCTGGTCACTGCCACAACGTACTTTTAGGCCTTAAACTTAAAGACACTCTGCCTTCGAGTGTCCCATGTTTAATCCAACGGTCTAACAACAGTGTGGCCAGAGTTACAGTGAACAGGTTTCCGCAGGCTCCTGTTACATCTTTTGACCTGTCTGTATGTTTTTCTTTCAAGGTGCACTGTGATTTGATTTGATTTGAAGATTTTATTTCGAACATGTATGTTAAAAAAGAATACAAAAAAGTAAAAACAAAAAAAATACAAATATATATATACATGTATATATATATTTGACCTGTGATATATATATATATATATATATATATATATATATATATATATATATATATATATATATATATATATATATATATATATATATATATATATATATATATATATATATATATATACATACATACATATATGTACAGCACTTGGGCAGGCCTCAAGGATCCACCAAAATGTTTGAAACGGAGTAGGAATTAGGTAACCACTTATCGAGTCCTACCCCTGAATCTTACATGCATTCTTACATTATAATGAGACGAGTTTCAATAAGCTTACTTATAAAATACACATACCTACTTTAATAACTGTTCAATATAGTGATATAATACTCAATTATATGTATATAAATATAGTCAAAATTAAAACAAATCAAAGCAAACAAAAGAAAACAAAACAAACGCCCAGCATTTAGTTGTGCTACTATGTATGTATGTACTAATAGAAGTAATTATAATGCATAGTATTACATTATCATTACTTTACTATAATACTCAATATAATAAAGAACAATAGACAGCAATGGTACAACGATCCATCCCTCCATCCATCCATTTTCTGCCGCTTATCCGGAACCGGGTCACGGGGGCAGCAGTCTTAGCAGAGATGCCCAGACTTCCTTCACCCCAGACACTTCCTCCAGCTTTTCCGAGGGGAGTCCGAGACGTTCCCAGGCCAGCTGAGAGACATAGTCTCTCCAGCGTGTCCTGGTTCTTCCCCGGGGTCTCCTCCCGGTGGGACATGCCTGGAACACCTCCCTAGGGAGGCGTCCAGGAGGATCCGGTACAGATGCCCAAACCTCCTCAGCTGACTCCTCTCAATGTGAAGGAGCAGCGGCTCGACTCCGATCTCCTCCCGGGTGACCGAACTCCTCACCCTATCTCTAGGGGAGCGTCCAGCCACCCTGCAGAGGAAACTCATCTCGGCCGCTTGTATCCGTGATCTTATCCTTTCGGTCACTCCCCAAAGTTCATGACCATAGGTGAGGGTAGGAGCGTAGATTGACCGGTAAATCGAGAGCTTCGCCTTTGGACTCAGCTCCTCCTTCACCACAACGGTCCGGTACATCGACCGCATAACTGCGGACGCTGCACCAATCCGTCTGTCAATCTCACGCTCCATCGTTCCCTCACTCGAGAACAAGACCCCGAGATACTTGAACTCCTCCACCTGAGGCAGGACTTCCCCACCCACCCGGAGAAGGCACGCCACCCACTCACAAAGCACATGTAGACTGGTGGGGCAAATTCCCATGAACCCTCAAGCCCCCTGCGGAGGGTATAGAGCTGGTCCAGTGTCCCACGGCTGGGACAAAAACTGCACTGTTCCTCCTGAATCCGAGGTTCAACTATCGGCCGTATTCGCCTCTCCAGTACCCTGGCGTTGACTTTCCCGGGGAGGCTGAGAAGTGTGATCCCCCTATAGTTGGAACACACTCTCCGGTCCCCCTTTTTAAAAAGAGGGACCACCACCCCGGTTTGCCACCCCATCGGCACTGTCCCCTTCCTCCATGCAATGTTGCAGAGGCGTGTCAACCAAGACAGCCCTACGACATCCAGAGACTTGAGGTACTCGGGGCGGATCTCATCCACCCCCGGTGCCACTGAGGAGCTTATGAACCACCTCGGTGACCTCGGCTTGGGTGATGGACGAGCACATCCCCGAGTCCACACTCTCTGCTTCCTCAATGGAAGGCATGTCAGTCGGATTGAGGAGATCCTCGAAGTATTCAAAGCTGCGGCTTGCTTGGCCTGCCGGTACCCATCTACTGCGTCAGGAGTCCCACAGGCCAACATAGCTCGGTAGGACTCCTTCTTCAGTCTGACGGCATCCTTTACTTCGGGTGTCCACCACCGGGTTCTAGGATTGCCGCCACGACAGGCACCGGAGACCTTGCGTCCACAACTTCGAGCCGCCGCATCAACAATGGAGGCAGAGAACATGGACCACTCAGACTCAATGTCCCCCACCTCCCAGGGATCTGAGAGAAGCTTTCTCTGAGGTGAGAGTTGAAGACGTCCCTGACAGAGGGCTCAGCCAGACATTCCCAACAGACTCTCACAATCCATTTAGGTCTGCCCGGTCTGTCCAACTTCTTCCTCCACCAGTGTATCCAACTCACCACCAGGTGGTGATCAGTTGACAGCTCAGTGTCCTGGTGCCATGTGCACTGATGGACACCCTTATGCCTGAACATGGTGTTTGTTATGGACAAACCGTGACTAGCACATAAGTCCAACAACAAAGCACCGCTCGGGTTCAGATCGGGGAGGCCGTTCCTCCCAATCACGCCTCTCCAGGTATCACTGTCATTGCCCACATGAGCGTTGAAGTCCCCCAGTAAAACAATGGAGTCCCCAGTTGGAGCACCATCAAGTACCCCTCCCAAGAACTCCAAGAAGGCCGGATAATCTGCACAGCCGTTCGGCCCGTAGGCACAGACAACAGTGGGAGACCTTTTTCTGACCCGAAGGCGCAGGGAAGCGACCCTCTCGTTCACCGGGGTAAACTCCAACACACTGAGCTGGGGGGCTATAACCAAGCCCACACCAGCTAGCCGCCTTTCACCCTGGGCAACCGGCTCCTTCCCCCCCAGCGAGGTGACATTCCATGTCCCCACTAAGAGGGTTTTGGTCCAGGGATTGGGTCGTTGGGGCACCCCGCCACGACTGCTACCCAGATCACAAGGCACCGGCCTCTCACGGTCCTTCCTGCGGGTGGTGGGCCTACGGGAAGGCGGGCCCACGTTGCCATTTCTGGCTGAGACCATTCAGGTCCCATGGGCAAAGACCCGGCCACCAGGCGCTCGCCTACGAGCCCCAACCCCAGGCCTGGCACCAGGGAGTGGCCCCGGTGACGCCAATCCGGGCGACGTGACGGTCCTCGATTTCTTCCTTTTCACGATTGGCTTTGTGAACCGCTCTTAGTCTGGCCGGTCACCTAGGACCTGTTTGCCATGGGAGTCCCTACCAGGAGCGTAATGCCCCGGCCCAGACAACATAGCTCCTAGAATCACTCGGGCAACACAAACCCTTGCACCACAGTAAGGTGGCGGTTCAAGGAGGGGTGGTATAACAATATACTTGAATAACTATAGAAAAGTAGATATGCTATATATACACACTGGTTCATATATTTACCTCCAATTATATACATAAAAATTACTATAAATCTATATATCGACATATCTACATATAACTATAAATCAATATATATTAATAGAGATATAGATATATAAATACTGTACGTAATATAGCTCAATATATCTACTGTATATACATACCTACATATAACATATCTATATCCATAATATGTTGTGACCAACGTATTAGTTCCCTGCAAGCCATATTGTGCCACAGGTATCTAATGAACTTGACATCATATGTGATGTAAGCAGACTGTCCAGTGAAGATACCTGCTGAATCATGGTACTGTACACTGCGATACGAGTCCCATCAAATTAAAACACTTTTTATGCTCTGACAGACTGAATACTAATTGCATTGTTTACTATGTTGTGCAGATATTTACCAGTTTTCCACACACCAGAGATCTATAACTCCTCTGCTGAAAAAGAAGGCTGCATCCTTTAAATAGTATGAGCAACAAAACGATCACACAGAGAAAGTCTCTGCTGCCACAGCTCAGGCAGATTAACTTGTTCATTTGCATCCTAGGTGCCAGTTGCCCTGTAACCAGCTCAGTTGTGGCTTGGGCTAAGTTTCAAATGGCATACTTTCAGGAGTGCACTCGAAGACAGTGCACTTCATGACTTTTTGATAATATTATAGTTTACACATAATGCCAATTTCTTTGTGAACAACCAGTGCCATCTTCTTTTTCACCAAAAAAATGTGACAAAAAAGTGTCCGACCACTTCCACTACAACGGAAGATGCAGTGGACAAGATGATAAACATAGAAGCTGTGAAGTGTCCAGCATACCACACTCAGTTCGCTGAGCATTTTGAGCGCACCACCTAGATACTTGCAGTGTACTGTGCGATGACAGGATTGTTGCTGTGAATGTACTTAACACTCAAAATAGCAGGTGGAAGTGCAGAAGTGCATGGTTTGGGAACATAGCTTTAGAGTTTAACCTGGAGTTAAACCCCCATGCGCCATAAGAAAGGCACATGATCACTTAGTTTAGTTTTTTTTAGTTTAGTTTAGTTTAGTTTATTTTCGGTCATGACATCACAAAAAAAAAGGACTGGTAGCGCTTAAATGCTGCTACCAGTCCTTTATTAATACGTAAATTATTTTACAATTTTCAATATAACTTATAACTTGTAACATAATTTTATTATTTATCCAAAAAACATGACCTGAAATAAATCACAGTTCTTATTCTAAAACATATTCCTGAATGCAAATACATGTTTTGATTTAGTTTTATTTACTACCACATCTATTTAATTATTTTATCTATTTGTTTCTGCCCTGTGATGAACTGGTGGGCTGCCCAGGGTACACAATGACCCACTACAGAATGAGCCAGGTGGAGAACATTTATATCATTTTTTTCATATTCCTTTGAAGAAGTGTTTGCAGATGCATCTCCAGTTCTGTGAATTCGCCAATTGCTGTCTGATGGATTTTTCTCTTGGTTTTAGGAGGTGGCCAGGCTTACTTCCACGGACCACCCTTTAGCTCCCCCCATGTTGGCCTTTTTATTATTTCCAAATCACTCCTTTTGCAAGGAAAGATATTGAAACAGTTCTTTCACATTGTTAATCTTTCATCTGGGAAAGCCAGGTTAATACCTGCATTTATTCTAATAGATCATCCATTTGTGTCGTTATTTGTTGCTTTGATTTCAGCAGATTTCAGCACTAGAGACAGTTCCAGTAGCAGTTTTTTCTAATATATTCCAACAGGGGGCGCCGCAATTACACTGTTACATGTGACCAAGAGCAAATGAGAGTGTTTGATGTAGCGTCGTCAATGTTTATCAGCTTATATTGCTTCTAATTGTGTGTGTATTTTTATATGTACATTTAAATTTAGGCTGACTAATATTTCCATATATGGTCTCGTCAAATAGATCGGCAATGTATCTCTTTACTCGCTTTCCACTGATTCCAGCTGCGCTTTAAGTCTAAACTTTACGGGGACCCAAGTGGAGACAACGGAGTGAGAGAGAAGGAAGGCGACACTTGAGCCTGAATGATGCTGGATGATGCTGGATGATGCTGGAGGATGCTGGATGATGCTGGATGATGCTGCCCCTGTTCAAACCTCTGGACAACATGGCGCTGCGCGGACCCCGGCCGACGCTCCGAGCCTGACCAGAAGGAAAAACCATTTCAAGTTGCATAGGAATATAAATACATGAGGTTTGAACGGGGGAAGCCGGTCTAGTGGAATCAGCGACGTCCCCTGCCCCCGTCTCTGCTGCGGTTCCGCGCGTCTTTGCGCGTCTCCGCGCGTCCCTGCTTGTGCGTCTCGGCTGTGAGCGGCTTTGAGCGGCTTTGAGCGGCTCTTTGAGCGGCTCTGCTCCGTGTTGTCCGCCGTTCTGCGGCGCTCTGGACCGATGTCTCTGCCTGTCAGGAGTTTGAAGTGTCTCTCCCCGGTCATGTGCCAGTGTAAGGTCATCTGCAGCAACCGGACCCTCTCCCTCATGTTTGGGTGTAAGGTGAGTTGCCGATAGATGCAGCTCCGACTGTCATTTTCTACAATGATGGAA
The DNA here is from genome assembly GCF_033807715.1 of Cololabis saira. Taxonomy (NCBI): domain Eukaryota; kingdom Metazoa; phylum Chordata; class Actinopteri; order Beloniformes; family Belonidae; genus Cololabis; species Cololabis saira. The sequence continues at coordinate 11,443,565 of NC_084600.1, read as the reverse complement.
CAGGAAGAAGAAGAAAGAAAAGAAGATATGGAGGGCCTTTGGAGGAAATCGCCTTGTATGTTTGTTTCAGGCGCGATCGTATTGCGTGTATGTGGCATTGAATTGTCTCTATGGGTTATTTCAGCTTTGTTTTTACAGTTCAGTGGGCCTAATTAATAGCCCAAGGAGATACTCACCTACTTCTGTTTTCCATATTTTCCTTTTTTTCTCTCATAACACACTGCCTTTATCGTTCTGCATGAAAGGAAATTCACGCTCAGATGGCCAGTTTCCATTTACACACACCAGGGTACAGCATCTCTCTCAGGCAAGGCTATATTTATCCAAAGCTCTTCTTTAACATTAATGCAAACTACTACTAGATAAATGAACATGTATCATCTGGTTGCAAATGACAAAACGATAGGTTCCATTTTTAATTTTTACTTTGAAACCCAGCAACGCAAACAGCATGGTAATGATTGTGACCTTGGGTAATGCTCTATATTACTCAGGGTGACTAAGATATCATTCATCACCTGAAAAAAACATGAAGGGCCACAGAAGCATTATCTAATATTGAAATCAGGAAACGTGAACTGCGCTGTGTTTTCCAGAGCCAACAAATCAGATCTAAGCTGTTGTCAGCTGCTTACCAGCAAGCTGGCATATCATGCTATTCTATGTGTTTGCAGTATGGCATTTGATTTGGCAGGAGGAGGTTATGTGATCCATATTTGGTCAGTCCCTGCTTGTCCATTGCATTCAAGATGTATCTCCCTATCAGCTTTAGCATTCGGGTCCATTGCTGCTAGCTCAGTTTCCCTCCACATGGTCTTGTAGTTTGTTTGTGCTACAAATACAAACCTAACTAAATTGGTAATTTCCGGCCAGGAATTGTCCTCTCAAGAGAGTGGGTAAAATTATATCCACTAAACACATCCAGAGCTTCAGCCAATCTGCATGTAGCTTCAGTCCAAACGTTTTGGTTTTTTGCTCTGTTGTGTAGCTATGGCCAACTTCACTCACTGCATATGATTAATGTCTCAAATATGAAATAGGTGGACAGTTTTATATTTATTTATTCAGAGTAGTATTCAGTTTAATATTATTCAGTGAGTGACTACATTTCAGTTTTACAAATATCATCCTAGTAAAGTTTTTTTTTCTTATTTAATTTTTTCTTTTTTCTTGCCTCCTAGTAAAGTTGACGTGGGCGTTTGCTTTCTGTGTTCCTCAGAAGCTGATCCTGTTATGCTCAGTGTTGAGTTTTACAAGCAGAGACAATCCCATGTGTTCCCTACATAACTCCCTCCTGCCTTCCATCTTCTTCTCTATTTTCATCTGAAGCACATTGTTGTGAAAAATGGATTAAAACTCTCTTCTGTATATTCAAGTTGCCTCTACAATCGTCATGACCAACCAATGAAATCCAATTCCACAGCAAACAATTATTCTATAACAAGAGCAGTTTACAAATGGGATTAAAAACTCAATTAAAGCAAATTGTGCTTGGGTGCACTAGGTAGTTCGAACAGCTTGTGTTTGTTGAAGTCTCCTGGGAAATTGTCATAGGTGGTATTTTATTCAGCTCTTCAGGTTGAACAGTACATTGCAACCTTGTACTTCAAGCATTCCTATATGTTCCACCTCTATCCCATATGAAGGGACTTTGCCCTTATGCTCTAAAGGACTGTGTTTGCTAAACATATTTGTTAAAAGAGCAAAAACACGACAGGTAATTTCCCAAGAAGATTGTTCAAGGTAAATAATTTGCTTAAGCTTTGTTCTTAAACAAAACCCTGCACAAATCCACTTGCTTGATCAAAATCCACAATCTTAATTAAAGGAGATATTTACATCTTTGAAAGCATTCATCAGTGCTTTAATGTGTTCTCCATAATTAACGCATGATCGATGATCGATGGCCTCAGAACATTTAATCAAAACAGCTTGCCTCGCTGGAGTTTGTCTTCAGGCTACGATTTGGAGCTGTGCTGATATTGAAGGCCATGCACTGTAGAGCTAAAGCCAACCCGACTGAGTTTTGATGGAGCATTGCAGTAGTAAATGATTTACGACTTAGGATCAGTGTACGTTTTTTTACCAGCCTAACGTTGTTAGACTAATAAATCTCACCGCACGGGGTGCGCTTGACCGGCGAAACAGTGTCACAATCAGCTCCAACACACAACCATTGTCTTTTCCACGGGTTTATTTTTTCATTAAAAAACTCCACACATGCTAACTTAAACAGTGATTGTGCTGTCAGCAGATAATCAACTGAAAAACATATAAATATAATCTGTATAACTGTAAAAATTCCTATGTTAATTTAACAGACATATTTATGATATTTAATACAAATTAAAATTATTTCGTATACCAACTCACCAGCTCAGCTTCACCAGTCAAACCGAGTCGCAGCATAAAAAACCACAGAAGATGAAATTAATGGTCGATATTGCTCCCGTTAGAATGAACGTTTACACTACGAATAAAACAATATTAACCATAGAAGGCAAACAACATGCCTGAAATATATAAGAAAACTTCACGCACTTCCCACTTGGGCTACAGGTTCTTGACCAAGTAGGCCACAATAACTAGTATTATCTATTATTAACATACAAATGAAATACAAAGATAACGTGTAACTCCTCAATTGAGAAAATACAGAAACAAATAACTGTCCAGTGACAAAGACGTGGTCTGAGTCCTGCATTCAAATGTCCATACTTTCAAGTCCTTAGGAGAGTATGTTAAGCCTCCTCCTGCTGCTCTACTGGTAGGAGCACCACCATTCGTCTGACGTCCCTGTGTAGCACCGTTGAAGGACATGGCTCCTGGTTCCTCCTGGCCTGGACCAGGATGATAGGAAGACTATGACAAACCCTCACCTTGACGTCTCTGACCACACCTTTATCATCTGGACACGCCTCCTCGACACGACCCAGCCTGAATCACCCCCAGAGGGCGTTTGTATGGCCTGGTATGGGTCTGCAACCCATACCAGGTCTCTCACAGAGACATTCGTGGCTGGGGCATGCCACTTTTGCTGGACGAACAGGTGAGGTCCTGCCAACTGGCTCCAATGCCTCCAAAACTTGTCCACCTCCACCTGGACTGCTCGCAGATGACTGAACGGGTAGGTAAGGAAGTCAAAGCCCTGGGTGTCGCCCCTAGGCTCTCCTTGACCCAACAGGAACAAGTTTGGTGTCACCACGTCCACAGTCTCCTCCTGAATCTGACCCCTGGCTCCGATTGGCCTCTCATTGGAAAGGTTGGCAGCCAGGTAGAGCAGGGTTTGGAACTCCAGGATGGTCAAGTTGCCCTCCTCACCAACACTGCTCAATGACCTCTTCAACGCAAGGACAGGTGCCTCTGCCATTCCGAATCGGGCAATCCCCTGCGCTAAACTCCCAGACCCAGTCAGTTTGGACTACCTCTTTGTCTATACCCGCCAGGAAGCTGTAGAAATCCTCCAGCGCAGCTCTGGCCCCCAGGAAGTTGGTGCCCTGGTCGGACCAGAGTTTACGGGGATAGCCTCTTAGTGCGGTGAAATGCTGATAAGTCTTGAGAAAGCCTTCAGTTGATAGGTCCTCAACCAAATCTGCATGAACAGCTCTTGAGGCCATACAACTGAAGACCACGCCCCAGACCTTCTTCTTCATGCGCCGCCTCACACCGTCTCTGACTGTGTATGGACCAAACAGGTCCAGCGTTGTGTACTCGAACGGAGCTGCTGGCTTGGTCCGTACAGAAGGGAGATTGCTCATTACTTGAGAGCAAAACTTGGCTTTGCCCTTCTGACAATGAATACACAAGTCCACAATTTTCCAAGCGAGTCTAAGGCCTTGCACCACCCAAGCTCTCTTCCTCATCTGGAGGGTTCCAGCAACGCCTTCATGGTTGACCCGGTGGGCTTCTTCAGCAAGGAGGCTGCTGATACACTCCCTGTAGGGGATCAGCGGGACCCCATATCCCCCTTTATCAACAGACTGGATCCGGCCGTGGCACAACAAGAGGCCCGTTGCTCTGTCCTTGTTAACAAACAGACGATTGCGCGTCGTCGTGGGGAGGGTCACACCTGTCTGGGCTGTGAGACCTACAGTCTTTGAATGCTTCCTCTTGCTCCTGGACTTTGAGTACTGCCTCCCACTTTTCTCGTACGCTGGTTAGATCTCTGCCGAGCAACCAGGAGTGCAAGGTTCTGCAAACGTATCCCACAGCCCCACAGAGTCCGATCGGTGTAGCAAACCTTGAAAGATCCATCTGCCTTACCAGAGCCGACCCCCAAAACCTCTCCTTAGTGCAGGTGCGAGATGCTGAAGACTGTTTTGCAGTGTTTGGCGAGGATCGGCGCTAGATGCTGATGACTGTTTTACAGTGTTTGGTGAGGATCCCCCATCCGCAGACAACTTCGTTGTGGGATAAAAAGAAAAAAAACATCGTCCAACCGCCGCTTCTCTGTCACGGGGCGGACGGTGTTGATTACTGTAAAAAAAATTTACCAGCCTAATGTTGCCTAATAAATCCCACGTGCGCTTGACCGGCGAAACAGTGACACACAACATACAATACACAACATATTTTATAATATATAAATTGTATAAATATGTTAATTTCACTGACATATTTATGATATTTAACACAAATTAAAATAATTTCGTATACCAACTCACCAGCTCAGCTTCACCAGTCAAACCGAGTCGCAGTATAAAAAACCACCGAAGAAGAAATCGATATTGCTACCGTTAGAATAAATGTTTACACTACGAATAAAACAATATGAACCGTAGAAGGCAAAACAACATGCCTGAAATATATAAGAAAACTTCACACAATCAGTGTAACTTCATCTCAAAATCAAGATCAATAATAACATCATCCAAAAAACGGATTCTTTGATGTCTTTACTAGAAAAAGGTAGGAAATGGTTAAAAATAGGAAAGAACATGCTGTTACATACAGACCGGCAAGAGTTTCTGTACGAGAGTTAATATCAGAAAGGGGGTTGATGCTTTTCTATACAGCACCATATCAATTTCACTTCCAAACTATACACATCTTTCTTTGGATTTAAACAGTTTTGGCTTTAACTGAAGAAACCAAGAGCTACATAGTGTACACAGAGCACATTTATGTAATGAGAAGCAGTGCAAGTGTGTTTATGTGAATAAAATACACAATAAATAGCATTAGGTGTAACATGAACTAGGTAAAAAAAAGACAGCATGTGCTTAAAATGCAGACCAATCTGCTCTGTCTATGCCATCAAATGTTGCACTGGAAAGGAACAGGTAAAGGTTGTAGCCATACATACTGTAACTGTATTAAGACTTCTATTGAGTCCTGTGATCACTAAAATATTTGAAAAAGAGCAGTAATTTCATCTTAGAAGTAATTTATTGACATTAACTGACACATTAAGGATCGATTTAAGTTATGACAGACAGGACATAGCAAACTGTAGTTATTTAGAAATGTTAGATGTATATGAGCTACAGGATTTAACAGGATTCGGCCAACTATGGCAACTCGTAAGAATGTTTGTTGTCTTGCAATGAGCATGAAGTTCCAGTGAAAAGAGTCTCTCCACATCCAAATGGAAACTGCCTCCTCTGCCCATCTCTCAGCAGAAGAATGAAGACTAAGATCCCACTATAGCACCATTTACTGTGTCTATGACTCTTATCTTATTATTTAATTTGAGGATGATGCATATTAGTGGCTCTCTGATCTGAATTTTTTTTGTATTTAAGACGGTAGTGTGAGGAATTACAATCAGCACTGAAATAAATACGTTCTATATGTGAAGTAAAACAAGACGTGTGGGGCTGAAGAAAGCTCAGGTTTGCTGCAGCACTAATGAGCTTCGGGAAATATGCTGCTGAAAGTATTTTTTTCAAGTTTTCAGTCAGATATTGTTTATAATTTAGCTGAGTAGAATGGGCACTTCCACTACCCCCCTTTGGGAGAATAGAGAGATGCCACCGAGGTACGGTTCAATATAAAACATCTTTACTCTGCAGGCAGGAAGCCTCCTTCAAATTCTCTCTGTTGTACAGCTTTCTTTTTAACTCAAAAGAAGGAGGTTTTACCATCCCAACAAATGCAGTTCCAATCCTTTTGTTGTCATTGTGCCATTAAGCACATAGTTTGAAAATATTCTTAGAAATCTTTCCTTTTATGTTTAAAGTGTTTAAGTCGAAACTTTGCACTTGCTGCACTGCAAAGAGATTAATGACTCGACCCAACAGAAGGCTTAAATTTGGGCGAAGATGGTGAATCTAGAGCATCTCCATAGGGGGATAAAGAAGCTCCTGGTTGTAGCTCCTTCTTCTGATTCAGGGTGGATAGATTCTCACATTAACATCCTGCTGCCTGCTACAGCTTTAAGCATTCTGCCCCTTGGTAAATGTAAAGTCAGTTGTTATTGTTGAAGCTTACATAGCTGCAGGATGCTAACAAAAACCAGTGCTGCACTGACACCTTAGAGAATTAAGAGAGATTGGTTGAAGTTGTCGCTGGCAGTCGGTGGGTGCATTCTCCATCTTCTGAGGCTTACATATATGCGAAATAAACAATAGTACTGCTACTGTAGGTGTTGGCTGGCAACAGTAATTGTGATGAAAACTGTGTATGAGATTTAGCACTTGTGACGACACTTTTGAGTGAAAATCAACTGAGAAGGAAACAATGAGTGTAATTTAAAGGATTGCTGTGGATAAAGGGAATTTTTGATGACCAAGGGAGGCAAACAATGTTTAATATTCACTGCTATGTCAAATATAAAGTTGTGAGGCTATACAGGATATGCATCATAATGCTTGCCATATGTGCCAGTCTGATTTTAAAGATAATAAAAGAACCCAGTTTAACTGTGGTTGGTTTACAGTGCATTGGTGCACACTGGTAACCAGCAGGTGTTCTGGTCTACATATCTCATGTTTAAGGAAGTAAATTCATTTCTTCAGCTCTGCAGGTAAAATACCTGCAAAACCCATATGCAAGAGTTTTTGTCTATTATTAGGGCCCGGCCCGAGCACTGCGAAGGCCCTATTGTATCTGTAGGAATTTTTTTCCTGTTTTTTTTTTTTTTCTGACGAAATGAGGGCCTTTTTGCCCCCCTAAACTTGCCCCAAAAGTCACCAAATTTTGCACGCAAGCCAGGCCTGCCGAAAAATTTTATATTTAATGGTTTCCATAAATGGGCGTGCCCTAATGACTCAATAGCACCCCCTAGAAAACTTTGTGCCTCAAGCCCCAAAATACGGTTTGACGTACATGCATGAAATCGGTACACACCTGTATCATGTCGCAACTTAAAGAAAAGTCTCTTGGCGCCATGGCCGAAACCGAACAGGAAGTCGCCATTTTGAATTAATCGTGTCATTTTGGCGCATTGCGGCTGTTAATCCGGCCTGAACCGTAACGTGCACCCAGGTGTGTTATATATCAAAATGTGCTTCTATATCCTGCGACGATGGGGATTACTTTTCTCAGTCAAAAGCGTTACCGTGGCGACGATAGACGACAAAAAGCTCCCCCCCCCCCCCCTCATCTGATTGGTCGCTATCTGATAGTTTCTACTTTCTGCCATAACTTTTAAATGGTTTGATATAGAGAGTCGTGGGTGTTGTCATCGGACTCGGTTTTGAGTCCTTGAACATAATTGATGCAAATTAGCTCCGCTCCTTCTGATTGTTCAATATTTGATAGTCCCTATTTTCTGGCATAACTTTTGAATGGTTTGACATAGAGGGCCTGATTTACTAAAGGTTTGCATGCGTAAAAACGTGTGCAAACTTGACATCACGCGCAAACCAATGTGCAAGCTGATCTACTAACAGCATGCAAAGAGGACTGCGCCTCTCAAATGAGCAAAATAGCACACGCTGTTCATTTAGTACTTTTGCCCTGATGAATAATCAATATGGGGCGTACCCGCCAGAAAGCGCTAAATACTGGGAGGGGAAAATGCAAATATGTTCATTTACCACACGCAATGAGATTTACCAAGCCCGAAAGTAATTGATTGTGATTGCGTCTGTATTTATTACGTTCGAAAGGAAGGTGCTAATCTGCCCAGCATTACGCACCGATGGCTGCTGTTATTGTGGTGTTGTGCCGTATTCAGCACCCCTGCCGTGAAAAGCACCCCTTTATACACACTCACACAAACACATACTTAGGAGTTTATATTATATATATTTACAAATATTATGGAAGACAACACAGTAAGCAGGCTATTAATTAATGACATCAATAACCATTTACCCGATTTTTGTCATCTGTGACTGTGATTGTGGGAAAGTATGACTATTGTGGAATCCATGAGCGCATTTAAACATGAATCATTAACACAAAACTGGACGCTAAACAGAACGTGACACGGAATGAGAATATAATTTTTGTCATTGTGTGTACGTTGTCATTTGTAGTAAATTAAACATGAGCATTTAGTCCTTTTTGACATTTACTCGTGAATAAGAGATCTGTGGGTAATATATGTTGACGAGGGGCTGCTTTTCACGGCAGGGGTGCTGAATACGGCACAACAATCTCTAACTTCAACTCGTCAAATTTAATTTTGCGCTTGCGACTATCCTGCTTCTCCTGCTTTCCATCCAGACTCTCCATGGCGCAAACCGTAAGACACGCAACACCTTATTTAAATACTGCGGTTTGCACCTGTTATCAATTGCGCAAGCATTCTTAGTTGATCACCCGCAAAACACACAACAACAGCACGTGCAATCTTTTTCAGTGCACACACAATTTAGTACTCTTTATTTAGGATCTTAGTAAATCGGGCCCAGAGAGTCTTAGAGAGTCTCATCGGACTTGGTTTTGACTCCTTCACCTTAATTGGTGCAAATTAGTCCTGCCCCTTCATCTGATTGGTCGATATCTGATAGTTCCTACTTTCTGCCATAACTTTTGAATGGTTTGACATAGAGAGTTGTGGCTGGTGTCATCCACTAAATGTCCAGGCCTGAAGAATCTTCATGCAAGTCATACAAGCGCTTCCACTGCAGCACGCTTGAACGTTCACAAGGGTGCGAGGGCCCGTTCATCGCTGCTTGCAGCTTTAATTTTCTATGTCACTGTTTATCCATGGTTTGGCCCAACTGCTTCTGACTAATAGGGCATGGATGTGTATATATTTGATCAAAGTTTGTATAATAAAAAGAGGTGTTAGTTTAGCCATGCCATTTCAAAGTAATCGTAATTAAAATGGTTCAAAAAAATATAATGACTGCATTCTCTCCAGAAGAGCAAAATTAAACTTATGTACATTTTTTTAGCAATGATGTTCTTGTGTTTTGCTGCCTGAGTAGGAGAAATTAAGATGTATGGCTGTATGACCCTTTCAAACACTAGTCTCTAGTGATTCAGATTTGATTAACTTGAAAAAATAACCTTCTCTGTTGGGACAAATTATGTAGCACAAAACTAAAATCCAGCCTAGAGTTCATACTTAAAGCTCTGCAAAAATGTCTCACAGATTTAACACCCAGTTTGAAATCCCTCTTAGTTCTTCTTTCAGTAATTACACACACCAACACACTGATGCACGCATGCAATCACACACACACAAAATGTATTCTTCAATCTTTAAAGAAACTGTAGATGAACTTTTAGAAGCTTAAATTCAGAGGATTTACCCTGTTTAAATGTACACCTAACGGTCGTCTTGTAGCTCCTGTAACACGTCGCACGTCAACTGCATTTGCAGTGGATATAATACGCTTAAGAGGTGAGTTTAACCTTCATTGCATTAAATAAGACACAGTCATTTAAAATATCTAGCATGGTCCTCGAATTACAAACTGAAATGATGGTAGAAAACATTTGATATTCACTCCGCATTAAATGAGCTCATTTCACCAGTGAAGGAAGAGCTTATTCAGCCAGCAGTGTGCAGTTTTTATTTTTATTACCCCGAAAGGACAGCCAACAACTGTTCCCACAAATTGATGAGGCCCACCTTATAATGACCTATGAAACTGAGTAATTCCTCCAAGATGTGATTTCCGTACATGATGATTTACTCACACAATAAAATCTGAACTCTGAGGATTTTCTTGCAAAGGTAATTTCGTGCGCAGCTTCTGTAGCAGATATTCATAGTTGAAGCTGTTATTAACCCCCTGCTTGTGATAAAATAAACACCCTAACACACTAATCTAAATGTCATGCAACAATTATGTTTATTAAAGCAGTTGATGCCATATAGTGCCCGAGATGTATTTATAGGCTTTGATTAATCCTATAGTGGATGTCAGTGTTATGTGTTACACATAGGAAGGGAATACTAAGGAAAGCTACTTCACCATGTACACTTACCAGTATTGAATAAATACTGTACAAACCATTGTTGTGTTTGTCTCACACAGGAATATACTGCCAACTTTTCTATATGAGGAACAGATAATTCAGTTAAATGCAAATCTGTTATTTTCAAACCTTTTGGATAATATTTTTAAGACCAAATTGAGACAATTAAAAATACATTTTATGCTAAGATAATATTTTTAATTGTACAAGGTAAATTCACAGAAACAGTAGTGGCCTACGTTGTACCCATTTTAAGAAACTAAAATGTGTTAAAAAGTATCAAGAAAGGCACCATCAATAACATTCAAAGGTGGAGTACATTGAAATACCTCGGAAAGAGCCATACCATTAGGAAAGTTTCCATTAAAAGGGATCCTGGGTAAAAAGGCGAGGCTGAAACTGTGAAAGGACTGTCTTTGTCCTCTTGTCTTTTCAGCCGTCATGTCTCCATTTCACTGACTACGTTTACATGCATCAATAATCCTTTTCTAACCGGAATATTAGCAATAACCCGGTTGCGCGAGACCATGTAAACACCAATAATCCCTTTGAATAACCGGAATTTGCTCATATCCCGGTTTTTAAAAACCCGAAAATGACCCCTGGGTTACTCCTTTTCTAACCCGAATATTTGGTTATCAAAAGGAACAGGAATTTGTTTTCTGCTCATGTTCTTTTCTTAAGGAATCTTGGAGCAGGAGGAGACTAATCTCCTACCAACTAAATAACTTCATAAATGTAATGAAAGATATGACCATTTTGGCATTTGTAGATGGTAGAAAGTACCGGGATAGCGAGATTTACAAAAAGGTGAGCGAAAAGTTGCGCGAAGCAGGATTTGTACGAACGCCAGACCAGATCAAGCATCGCTGGAAGATGCAATTACCATGTATACAGGGATAACCCTGTTTGCTCACGCATGGAAACAGATTATTCAGAATGTTCCAGTAACCGGAATATTGACCTTAACCCGAATTTTGACTGCATGTAAACGTAATCAATGATGGACCGAGAAGGATCAACTGACTTACTAAACTGCCACTCCATACCACTTGGTGGCAGCAATGCACCACATACATTGTGTGTATACTACCAATAAATATACAAAGAAGAAGATGGCAAAGAAGGGATAAAAAAAAAGAAGAATAACGTGGTCGGATGATAAGATCAGCATTGAAGGAGCTGAGGTGGTTGCTGTATTTCTCTGTACTGTCTGCAAGCACTGCACCAACTGATGATTGATTCCAACTCAGCGTTGAAGGGTACATCAAGATGGCTGAATCTGATCTTTTACCCCCCAATAAGTATTGAGTCAAAACCACCCTCCAGGCAGCAGTGTTTTAGGGGCACATTGGCATACAGTACCTAACCCAAGGCAGGGACGTGTTTTAGCCCGGCAGAGGGTCCCAAAAATACTAATTGCAGAGCCATTCCTGGTAATGGAAACCCCAACCCTGGACAACTGCTAATGGAACCCTGCCTAAAAACATTATCTTACATGCCAAAGAGAGGGAGAATTTTCATTCTCACGACTACCAATGATTCCAGTTCTATAGATTGGGAGTTAAGTTATGTTTCTATGTAACCCTAATAAATGGGGATTGGATTGATTAAAGGAGCATGAGGCTCCTTTTAAGAAATGAGACTCTCTAGCGCCACCCTTCGCCACGACGGCCGTCGGGGGTACTGCAGCCAACAGCAAAGCCGGCACGGGAGAACGGGGAGAACGTGCATGCAGCGTCATGTGACGTCACATCCACAGGACAGCGCGGGAAATTCGGGACCGAATTGCAGCACATTTTGCAGCACACAGCCTGTTCAAGGCAACGGAGAGATACACTAGAGCAGTGATTCTTAACCATAGGGCCGCGGCCCACACTTGGGCCGCGAGCGCCATCTAGTGGGCCGCCAAAAAAAATTCAGTTTTGTACGTGTGGGCCGCGAGGGCCGCGAGGGCCGCGGGACTGCATAGCAACTCCCAACCAAATGAGGAGAAGAAGACACTCAGCTAGCTGTACGTGTAATAGTAAGAGAAATGGTGTGTCTTTACAGAGAAAATCCTTCATTTTGCACAGAGTAGGTTTAGATCCGCCAGGATTAGGGATCGATTAATTGGGTCTGCGCCCAGAGCAAGCGAGCGCGGCTTGATCATTTATCCCAACGCGTCCCCGCGGCCGGGGAGGTCGGCTGAGGCTGCCGCTCGGGCGGTGGGCTCCGTCGTTACTGCTGAAGGATGGTAGATGTAGATGCGTGGGCTGTCGTGTCTGCTGGACTGGACTGTTCGGGCTTTCGAAAAAGCATCGGAAAGTAACTGCTGCAGCGCGACCAGAGAGCTGCGGTGCGGGCTGTGCCCGTCGCAGCTGATCAGGCTCGGATGAAACCCGACACACTGAGTCCTGACAACTTATTAATGTAAATAACTTAAAGTAAAATCAAACTAAGTTCTGTCCTCGCTGTATTTTTAAATATGCAACCCGGAATGGACAAATTCATCCTGTTCAGTCTTCCCACTGGTACAAAACCAGTGTCTTATACGTTCAGAGACCGTGGCGTTCAAAGTGCGAAAGTGAAACGCCACTGAAACAAAACACAAAGTTTCTCATCAAACATATCCACTCAAGTCTGAACTGAAGTCACAGAAAAATAAACTGACCATCTTAAAACATCCTGCCCATGTTTGGGTCCAGATACAGCTGTGAAGCAGCTTTCTCCACAGTGAACATAATTAAAACTAAATATCGTTTCAGGCTCATCAATGAGCACCTTTACATGCATATGAGAACCTGACACCATCCAGCCCAGATTTAAAGTCCTGACAGGAGAAGTTAGAGCTCAGTTCTCTCACTGAACGACAGAAAGTGGGGGCATAAGATTATAAGAGGGGAAGAAAGAAAAACTGCAAAACTGTTAAATTGTTAAGATGTGTTTATATTAATTTAGTATAAAAATGTGTTGAGACAATTAACAAAGAAAAGGGGAAATTCAAACTGCTGGTAGAGAAATAAAATAAGATAGCATTTGAAAAATAAAATAAAATCTACTTTATTTTTAAGAGAAAAAAATATGTTTAATTCAAGTTAAACATGTTAATTGGCAAATATGTACTTTTTTTAATATAACAGTCAGATGCAGATGTTGATACAACTATGAGGCTACTTGAATATATACACACACACACACACATATATATACACATATATATATATATATATATATATATATATATATATATATATATATATATATATATATATATATATATATATATATATATATATATATATATATATATATATATTATGATGTTCTGGACCTTCGCTTGAGTAAATTTTCTCTAAATGGACCTCTTAAAGTTTTAGTTGAATACCCCTGCTATACAGTGTTTATATTTAATGGGCCCCAGGCCACTCTGTACTGAAAAAGTTGGGCCCCAAGGTCAGAAAGGTTAAGAACCCCTGCACTAGAGGATCATTCTTTTTGATTTGGAACGCTTCATCTGACATTATTACTAGAAAACTTAAAATGTATACGAATTTTTTTCATAAATCCTGCCTCAATCCTGCCTCATGCTCCTTTAAACTCTAAAGACCAAAGTTTAAGTGTTTGATTTGACATTTTCATTGCAAGAGTTCATTGGCTGAACTGCTTTGTTTCACCGATGTAAAAATGATGATTAAATGTAAATGATATCCCTAAAGCTCAATGTAGGGTTCTATGTAGCAACTACACACACCTACTTCAAGGACAAATGTTGTTGGCATTTATGCATGTCTGTTGTTTGTGTTGGTCTCTAGTTTTACGGTGCAGGTTTTTTTCTGGAGCGCTGTAACTTGCAGTGTTTTGTTTATCACCTGGATGTAGCTCATGCATAGCGACTGAGCAAGTAAAACAGATCTTATGGAGTTGGAGCTGATAAATGTTGAACATCTGTCATTTTTACTGGCATAGTGGAAATCTTTCATGGTGCCCAGCTTGAAAAAAAAACAGAGGTAGTAGATAGAAATTAAAAGTTGAAGATGAACATTGCTATCAAGCAGACCAATTACATTTGTTGGAGTGATGTTCAGCACAAGAGAGATGTACGTCAAGGTACTGCATAGCTCATGGTATAGGGTTTCCTGCTCCAGCATGGAAGTGCTGTCGGGTCAAGGGTGAAGCATCAACCAGGCTTAATTCTGCATCACTCATCATAATTTACTTTAAAGCATTTTCTGGTTGAGTTGATGAGCTATATCCCATATATTTTTGATTTGATACAATTAACTATTCTACACATCATGTTCTCATTGTCCTCCTTCAGCTGATTTCTTCCAGTGTCATCCAGGTCAGCGATCCAGTGAATCTACCATAAATACCAATTGCCCAGCCAACATTCATTGGCCTTTGTTTAGTTCACTCCCATTTGCAAATGACTATCTTCCAAGCTTTCTCAGACTACTGGGGTTAACAGGAATCCCAGGGCTCTCTAAATACCAGGCTCTGGTATTGCCACTTTTGCGCCTTTCCACTAGTACCTACTCAGCCCGACTCGACTCAACTCGGTTTTGCGCTTTCCCACTAGGGGTCTAACGTGCCTAGTTGATACTTTTTCTGTAGCTACTCTGTCGAGGTTCTAAGCGGCTGAGTCGGCTGTATCTGACATCATCACACTACAGGCCACCGATTGGTCGGGGGGTTGGAGTCAGACGTCTGAGTCAGGAGGAGGAAATCAGAGAAAGAGACTCTGACTGCTGCTTCTTGTTCATTTTATTCAACAAGCAATGGCAGCAGAAGTGTGTTTCATGATCAACTCTGAGGTGCAGATGTTCATAAACCTGGTGCTGAGGAGAGAATTAAAAAAGGATCTAGACGGAGATAAGGAACGACCAGATCTACCAGGACCTCTGTCTCTTCATAGCTGCTCACGGCTCCAGCGGATTTCTCAGCAGCCGAGACAAACAAACAAAAAAAAAGCGTCGCCGCTTGAAGCTTCTCTAACTCTCATTTTTTAACTTGATATTGAACACAAGTCACAGACCCAGCAGCACATCTATCATCTCCTCCAGGTTCTACATCTTTAGTGTTGTTGTCTTCTTCGTTTAGATCACACAATCAAATACGTCACAGCAGCTTCTCTCCAACCTCCTACTTCTGATCTGGGTATTGAAAAGAAACGAGGGCAAGTCGAGTCGAGCTGAGTAGGTACTGTAGTGTAAAAGTGCCGTTAAAATCCAGTTCTATTACACAGATTGTGAAAGAGGCTTCCCATCTTACTTGTTTCAGCCTTTGAAAATATATGTTTAAATATATCAGCCTTTTACTCTCTACAACAGAACCACGTAGAGCTCTTTTGGCAGACTTCTGACATTAAAGAATTTGATAATGATAATTATCAATAATATACTGTATAATATCTGATAATTATGTAATAATTGCTCGGGGGTCATGTTCTCGGTCTCTGGAAAGATCCTAGAAACAACTTCTGTTGTAATAGACGGTGCTATGTAAATAAAATTGAATTGAATTGATGATAAATGTCTGTGACATGTTACAGACATGGGCTAGGAAAAAGACAAATGCTGCTGACTACCATCTCAAGCAAGGGTTTATATTCTTTAGACTAAGGACTGAAGACTGACTGCTTTCATTTGAACCAGCTGATCAGGGACCTGGAACACCTGGGGCCAGAAGTACAAAACTCTGTGTGGTGTCATCATTAAAACTGCATGCACACACAAAGGCAGCAATGTTCTTTCATTCTCACCACATTTATAAAGCCGTGGACATGTACGACTCTTTTATTCTATTATAAATTCTAAAGTCTGATTTGCTCTCCATTTTTTAGCCATATAGTAATTTGAATATTAAAAGACTGTTAGCACCGCAACCAAACAGACTTGACAATAACAGCAAAGACGAAGCACGATTTATCTAAATGGGAATCTAAGACATTTATCAGTGAAGTAGAGAAAACGAAAGATATTTTCTTTTTGGTGTCACAAAAAGAGAATACACTGCTGAATTGAAACAAGTAATGGAGCCAATCACCTCTTTATGTTTATACAGTAGCAAAAGAGCTTACTGAGGTTTTTAAAAAATGTTGTATTATATGAGAGGTTAGCATGTGCATCATGAGGAGAACTGGCATCAGGTGCTTTATCTGCAACTAATGAACTGATAGTATGGAATTATGATCACATGGCCAGGAGGGAGACACATGACCAGGTGGAGCATGGTAAACTGACAGATTATATTTACTCTGCAGGTCTTGATGGTCAATTCTGATTTAAAGTTGATATTATTTATGTATTTTCTCATCATGTTTTAAAAGTGATATATCTGCATTCATACCAGTTTCTGGATGAGGAAATGCTGTGCAGGATGCACCTGGCTAGAAGATGTTGTATATTCCCCTGTTTCCATGAATGCATTGATAATCCACACTGTGTGCACATTCAAACCCCAGTGTTGGAAGTTAGTTCAGTAAAAGTGAATGTCTACAACAGCAGCTCAGAGTCCAACTCTTTATTATTGAAGTTGTAAAAGACAAAAATGAAAATATTGTCTAAGCCATCCCTTTCAGGAGAATTGTTGGAGGTCAGAAAAGGGTAGGCATGTTTAACAGTGGAGAAAATATAGGTCGATCTGTGTTTATACCATTCACTACAGTTATAAATGAAAAAAAATCTGATCTGTCCACGTAAACATCATAAGTGAATCCATGTAAATAAGGTCTGAAACCGACCTGAATGTATCCAAATCTATGGGCTTTTTTCACTGCAGATTATATCTGATCTGTGCACTGTAGACACAAGAGCCTCAGGAACCGTCAAGTTATGAATGGACCAACTATGATCCAGAACAAGACTCAAGTATTCTGTCTTTATTTAAAATCACATTAGCAAGAACTTCCAATACTACCTGATTAGCTGTGATTGCACATGACAATTAACCTCTGTTTGCAATTATGGTTTGGTGCTTAGCACTGTTGCTTCCCACCAAGAAGGTTACTGGTTTGGATCCCAGCAGGGGCTTCTCCATGTAAAGAGTTTACTCTGGCTTCCTCCCACAGTTCATATGAAACAATAATAACAAAATAGAAATATGTGTGTCAGGTAAACTGATGATGAGTAGATTATGTGTTTTTTTTGTCGATATGTAGCCCCTGCAATGAACTGGTTACCTGTTTACCAGCAGATCCCTCTGACCCTGAATAGGACTGAACAGGTATACATAATGATGATGAGAAACAAAATCAGAAAAAAAGTCACCGGTGTGTTGTTTTTATTAAAGTTTTACTTCACCATATCAGGATTAAATCGAGGATTAAATCACAGAGCTGTGTATGCATGATTTGAAGCATGTGAAAGGTGAACATTCTCACTGCATATTATTCATTTATAAATAGGCTACCAAGAAAAGGATAAACAATCATCTATCTGGTAGTGAAACACGATAGGCTGGGATTGAGAATGCTACCACTGACGGACCAAACTGCACATCTGAGTCCTGTCAACTAAGTAAATCTCATTTTCAGTCATGGAGCTTACTTTTCGAAGCCCCTCTCCATAAGGACACTTTGTTACATGAACTGAATGTCACATCCCCCACCAGTAGGACAGAAGGCAGCATGGCAGCATGAAGGTTGGTCATGCGGGAAAGGGGGAGGCATCTGACACCAAACTGCTCAGTTCTACTTAGAGCACTGAGCATGTCATTTAGTAATATGTTCAGGTGATGTTTTCTGCTTTTTCATTGTATATTGGTAGTTCTATATTAGTTGGTGGCTTAGAGTTACATAATCTACAAACTATTTTTCATTAAAGGGGACCTGTTATGGCATCTGAATGTCTTAAAAACAAGCTTTTGATTGTTTTTGCTAAATAAATGAGAAATTTAGCCTCTGAGCCATGTCTGCTCATTATCTATGCAGGATTCTGAGTGGGCGGGGCTATGATAATGAGGCTCTGTGCTGATTGGCTACCTGAATGACGCGATAAACCGCTACGAAAAAATGGCGGAAGCTCCGGCCGGCGGAGTTACCGTGTCCTAACTGCATGCGATGCGAGCGAGCATCAGCGTAAAAAAAATTCCATTGCTTTATTTTTTTATTGGACTGTCCTAACTGGCCGCGAGCGACGCAGTGCTGCGCAGTGCTGCGCAGTGCTGCGCAGTGCTGCGCAGTGCTGCGCAGTGCTGCGCAGTGCTGCGCAGTGCTGCGCAGTGCTGCGCAGTGCTGCGCAGTGCTGCGCAGTGCTGCACGCTGTTTTGAGCATTTGTCGGACGCACTGCTTCTATTTCCTTCATGTCGCTCGCGCTGAAAGCCGGTTGAATCGCTGTAGGAAACAGTCATGGATGGAGAACGGCTGATCCAGTTAGTTGAAATGAGAAGTTATCTCTATGATTCCTCCTCATTTCACTACAAAAACCTCGATAAAGTGGCAGCTGACTGGAGGGAGATGGACAGAGAGCGTCCGATGTCACGCAGTGCGACGCGATAGTCGGACGCTCGCATGCAGTTAGGACACAGTGTTTAGTTGTGGGCGTGGTTTGCATTTTGGTTACATAACGAAAGGGAGC
Organism: Cololabis saira; assembly: GCF_033807715.1. Lineage (NCBI taxonomy): Eukaryota > Metazoa > Chordata > Actinopteri > Beloniformes > Belonidae > Cololabis > Cololabis saira. Next base: position 11,424,680 of record NC_084600.1, on the reverse strand, counting down.
AGAATCTGAACGGCTCATAGATCCACATCAGACTGGATGGCTCATCCGGGCGGCTGTACAGACACTGCAGAATTCGGTTGCTTTCCTCCTTCTCTGAGTTGTCAGGCTGAGGGGAAACCACTTTATATATGTTAAAGCAAGAGAAAACGTGTTTTTCATAATAGGTCCCCTTTAATTTAGCAAAACCCAGCTTCAAATGTGCTTAACACAAAGAATTGTTTAGTTTCCTGCTTGTTAACCTTTAATTTAAAAACAATGCTATAAATAACTTCATTTTTTTGTCCCTCTTCTGTCCCATCTGGCTGTTTTGTTTCCCAATATAAATGGACAGATTTTTTCACTTTTACCCATCCCCCCTCACTTTCTCCTCTGTCTTCATCTCTGTTTCGCTCCCTCTTTCTCGCTGCCTCAGTGTAATGTGATCCAGGACCGATGCTGCCAGCCCCAACTGTGGCTCTGCAATCTCTGCTCTGCTCTGGTTGCTAGGCACCCCGTCTGAAACAGGGCTCAGTGATGTACCTCCCTTTCCTTCCAGCCTCCCAAAAAGACAGAAAAAACAGGAGCATGCGAGTGAGAGTTGGAGAGCAGTGGGGTTGGCTGTGAGACCACCGGCCAGTAGTCAGAGTGATCCATCTGAAGATTTCTTGGTTTTCTGAACGGGCTCCTTCACATCTGCAGTGCAGCACAGTAGTGCATTGTGAGCATACCGGGCTTTTGGGGGAGGAGGGCTACATATCTGTAGAGAGCACAAGCTCTCAGCCACAGGATGAGGTGGCAGATCTCCACTGTGATGCTGCCCACCTTCTTATCTGTTTGTGATGGAAAATGCTGTGTGCCCTTTTTGTGTCATCACGCCTAGAAATGAAACGTAGCATGTGTGGCTTAAACAGTGGGCTGCTGGCAGGTTGCCCAGGTGTGGGATATTGGTAGGGGAGTAAGGGTTACTAGGAAGAAGCTGCATGAGCTGCTTACATGATGAAAATTATGAATCATGGTACTGGTTGCCCCATGTGGTTGTGGGGGACGTTAATGTTGCAATGCAAACAATGCAGTTTAAGTCCTTTGTTCCAGTGGTGTCCCCACTTTTCACTTGTATATACGAAATGTACACATGTAGTGCACACATTTAGTGTGGCTGGCCAGTCTAATGAAAGATACTGTTTCGTAATAAAATAAACTTATTCCATGGCTACTCTTTTTTTTTTTCTTTTTACTTGTCTGCACACATATTAATGGTTAATACCATGCTTTTAAGAACCTAAGGCATATATATGTATATTGCGGTGACATCCGCTGCTAATCCAGGACGCGAGAACACACATGGAGGCGCACGTCGAGCACTGGAAATCTGCAAAAAAAAAAAAAAAAAATAGTTTCCATGGCTTCTCTTCATACAGGAGGTATGTTATGGACTAACACCCTGGTATGTATCTATGTGTTCATTTTGCAGAAGTACAGGTACCAGGATGAGGAGACGCCCCCCCTGGAGCACAGTCCAGCACATCTGGCTCAAGGGAAAAGTGCAGAGATGCTTCATATGAGTGACAAGAACCTCACTGCCATGGAGGCTATACATGGCTACACACCACATACGCATATCTCTCCTGTGAAGGTAGGACACCCACATACACACTGAGATGCTAACTTGTGTTGTTACTTGATTATCGATCAGTATGCAGCATCATTACCACTGCACAATACACTATGTATTGTGCATAAAGAAGCAGGCTACAGTGCTTGAATACGGACCAATTTCACAAAGAAACACATAATAGTTAAGATTTCTATGTACAGTTATGGCCAGAAGTGTTTTTTTTTTTTTTTTTTTTCTTTTGTCAGAGTTAGTGTGATTTCACCTTTTTACATCACCACAATGGATTTGGAATATAAACATTTGGACAATTGAGTGAAAAGAAGTAAACTGACCCGGTGTGGTCCATTCAGTCCAATACGGATAAAGCGATAAACGGGCCCTCGCACCCTTGTGCACGTTCATGCTGCAGTGGAAGCTTGTATGAGTTGCATGTAGATTCTTCAGGCCTGGACATTTAGCGGATGACACCAGCCACGACTCTCTATACCAAACCATTCAAAAGTTATGGCAGAAAGTATGAACTATCAGATATCGACCAATCACATGAAGGGTGGGGATAATATGCACCAATTAAAGTGAAGGAGTCAAAACCGAGTCAGATGACACCACCCACGACTTTATATGTCATACCATTTAAAAGTTATGGCAGAAAATAGGATCTATCAAATATCGACCAATCAGAAGAAGGGGCGGGGCTAATTCATGCCAATGAAGGTCAAGTACTCAATACCGAGTCCGATGACACCACCCACGACTCTCTATGTCAAACCATTCAAAAGTTATGGCAGAAAAAAGGAACTATCAAATATGGACCAATCAGATGAAGGGTAGGCGTGCTTTTTGGCATCTAGCGTTGCCATGGTAACGCTTTTGACTGAGAAAAGTAATTTGCGTCCTCGCAGGATTGAGACGTACATTTTGATGTATAACACACCTGGGTGCACGTTACGGTTCGGGCCGTATTAACTGCCGAAGGAATGGCATAAATTGTGCCAAAATTACACGATTAATTCAAAATGGCCGACTTCCTGTTCGGTTTCGGCCATGGCGCCGAGCCTTAGTGCCTTGCAAGCATTAAAGGTGGGTAGGGGTCTACTGTATGTCACAAAGCTCAAATCATCTTAAACTGGCTTCTTCAACTTGACATAGAAGTCACTTAACTCACATGGTCTCTAATGGCGCTTTTACACTAGTAACCTAATCAGCCCGACTCGACTCGACTCGCCTTGCCCTCCTTTCTTTTCAATAACCAGATGAGAAGTAGGCGGGTTTGAGCGAAGCTGCTGTGACGTATTTGATTGTATGATCTAAACGAAGAAGACAACAACACTAAAGATGTAGAACCTGGAGGAGATGATAGATGTGCTGCTGGGTCTGTGGCTTGTGTTCCATATCAAGTTAAAAAATGAGAGTGAGAGAAACTTCAAGCGGAGACGCTTTTTTTTTTGTTTGTTTGTCTCGGCGCTGCTGAAAAGTCAGCTGGAGCCGTGAGCAGCTATGAAGTGACAGAGCTCCTGGTAGATCTGGTCGTTCCTTATCTCCGTCTAGATCCCTTTTTAATTCTCTCCTCAGCACCAGGTTTATGAACATCTGCACCTCAGAGTTGGATCACCAAACAGACTTTTGCGCTGTCATTGCCTGTCGAATAAAATGAACAAGAAGCCACAGTCAGAGTCTCTTTCTCTGATTTCCTCCTCCTGACTCAGACGTCTGACCCCAACCTCCCAACCAATCGGTGGTCTGTAGTGTGATGATGTCAGATGCAGCCGACTCAGCCGCTTAGAACCTCGGCAGAATAGATATAGAAAAGTATCTACTCGGCACATTAGACCCCTAGTGGGAAAGCGCAAACCAAGGCGAGGCGAGGCGAGGCAAGGTGGGCTTAGTAGGTACTAGTGGAAAAGCGCCATAAGTTACAGTACCAGATCTGAATGCAAGGCAGCCCATATGGGGTGTGGTGGAATGGGAGATTCACACAATCACTAATGAAAGTATAGTTGACCAACCATCAGCAGCTTTACCATATTATCACATCAATGTGCGCCTAAAACTCTGAAGAGTGATTCCTGCACTTTGATGAACCCATGTAATGGAGAATTGAGATGTCTTCAAGGCAAAAATGTGTAACTAATGAAGTGAATATTGAATCTTTGTATGTCTCTAATTGTCTTATAATGTTCCTACATCTCCTAAATGTAAAAGTCAAACATGCTATCGATCAAAATCATGAAAATAATGTATCTGTTGGCTTTTGTTGGACCACATGTGCTCACAGTACACCTAGATGTGTTATCACTGACTATGTATACTTTTTTAACCTAACCATGTGTTATTCATCCCTAAACCCAACCAAATGCAAATGATTTGTGTAAAAGTAAAAGGACTGTGTAAAAACGGTGGGCCCTGATTGGAGTGGATCCAGTAGTTTCCAGGACTACGTCAACAGAGTAACACCATATGGCACACCTGTTCTTCCTTATAAGTGTTCACAAAGTGGCAACAAAGCCCTGTGTGACTACGTACTTGGTACATGAAGTGAGATTTAGTATGTGAACCTCATCATGTAGCGAGAACTTCTCGGTAAGCTTTGCAGAAATATATTCTGCTGCAGAAATCTCCAATATATACTACTAATTAAACCAAATGTAACTACTGTAGAGACGGATAATTGTATGTGTACATTTGACGAAGAGAGATTATTTCATTTCAAATTGTTGACAAATAAACACGTATTTCTGATTTGTGATTACCAAGATTCCAGTCAGCATTTCCAGATCTATCAGCTGCCAGACAGACATGTTCATTTAGTTTGAATTTCCTTTATCAATAACATAACATCCTCTAAGCTGATTAACTTTATCTTACTTTACCGCACGCACACTATCTGTTGTAATGTTGTATTTAATACAATACATGGTCTACCTTAAACCTTAATTCCTCCACAAAAGTGCTTTGATGAGAATATAATGTGATCATGAGGAATAAATATATTATGTTGTACTTTTGAGTCTCAACTTTAAACTGTATGAAAATACACAGCAGGCAATTTGATATCAACACTTAAAAGCTTGAGAAAAATTAAATTAGAGACAGGATACATTTCACATTTACACCGCTGTTCTCATCTAAACTAGATATGTGAATACTAGTAATGGTTTGAAATAAAATTTCTTACAATTATGCTAGTGAGGGCAATGTATGAAACCAAATATCACACTGGCTCATGAGTTTCAAAGGCAAAATCAAATTATAAGTGACTGATGCATGTAGTAGCTGCTGTGAAACTACATGGCCGTTCTCCATTACCTGAGAGGAAGAGCTTGACATTGGAACGGTGCAGTTACATCCTGAAATGGAATGAGTAACCCACAGTTTGGTGACTAATGCTGGTTGAAATCAGCTCTGTTCAAACACTGCACTGCTTCTTAATAGCATTTACGTCAGACACATGTCGTACAAGTGCAATATGTAAAATTAATGAGAATGCCATGACAAAGAAGGGGGACATTGAGACAGCCAGCACGAGAGCTATCAGTAACAAGCTATGAAGATCCAGCTGACGTCAGTAGGAACATGAGCACCTTGCCTGGAGTGCCTTAACAAATGCTTACTGTAGCTACAAATGTAAAGGTGTAAGCTATAACGGCCACTTAATGATGATCCGTTTCAAATGCCCACGTTAATCAACAGCCTCACTGCCCATTCTGGCTTGAGAGTCTTGAGAGAGTTCGTGATTTTCCATTTGGGACTGCAATGTACAACGAAATCCCTAGATATGCCCACTTAAATGTTGTCTTTTAATGGATAAAAAGGAGAAGCTGAGTTATTGTTTTATATATATATGAGTTATAAGTGCTGCTGTTTGAAATATACTTGCTAGCTCAGCGTGAGCTGTGGCAGCCATGGAGATTTCTCCTCAAGGATGCTGAGAGGGTGCAGAGTAAAGAGGCACTAACATTTAAATCCTATGTAAAAAGCATTTGAGTGCTGATGATTATATAAGACACTACAAAAGACTCATTATTAAGCACAGTGCACTTACCTAATTCTAGCGAGAGACTTGCATCTGATTTTTGCCACTTTTCACAGCGTCTCTCTTTTTGTTTGTCGATGACTCTTGAGTGTGTCGTTAAGTCAAAGCATCTGTGCTGATAATACGTCATTTCTTTCTTTTTTCTTTCTTTTGCATTTATTTTTTATAGAGTGACAATGTACATTAATGAACATTTAAAAAAATGTAAATGCACGCAATTGTAGCCAAAAGGCTAATTTCCATTGGCAGTCCCCCTGCCAGAAGGAACACAAGGCGTAGTGATAAAAACGTGTTACTTTTTCATTCTACACGCCCACACAGCTTATGTTATGTTATACGGTTAACCCCTCCTGACTCATATTCCCTCCCCTCAACTCGCCTTGAGCCACAAGGTGACAAATAACATATCATCCAATATTAGCGGGATCCAATCTAAAAATGCCTACAGTCTTGTATAAAGTACTTGAAAATTATTAAGTCCAAATTTCTTACCTAAAAATGACTTTAATAGAAACTAAAGTCACTTACTAATACATTACTTGAGTAAAAGTCTTTTACACGTTTATTTCCTCTTGGCACCGTGAAACTTAAAAACACATGAAAAGCTTTAATTACAAAAATATATTAATTATAAAAACAACTCATGACAGCTATAGTCCATACGACATAAACAATATTCACCAAGGGCGTAAATCTTTACTTAAAACGTCTCCGCTCCACACAACCCTCTTCTGGCAGCAGCTAGACACATATCACAATCAAGGTTACTTTATACAATTATATGAAACGCTGTTGCCTTGATATACTTAGGTTACATACTGATCTTCATCTGTTTCCCGAACCACGGCGGCTACTCGGGTGTATCGGCTTACATGTGAAACAAAACAGCGTGTGTCCACACACCTAACCCCCGATATCATTTCCGGAGCAGCAGCGCCAGCATAGGCCCAATCAGCCTTATAAACCCCCCCTGGTGGTCACTTACAGTCTTACTGTACTTGAGTGTCAAAAGTCATTTTCTGGTGTGATAGGTAGTAAAGTACTGGAAGTAAAAGTATAAAAAGGTTAACAGATCTTATCTACGCATCAAGCTAGACAGATATCTGAATAGTTCATATAAAGCAGCTAATGTTAAATCACTCATGTTGTGGCTTCACTAAAAAAAGATTTAAACTGTATTAAACTGTATGTGTTTCTTCAGTGTCAATATTTCAGTGCTTATACAAAGCATTTTGTCTGTTAAGATGACTTTTTTTTTAATCCAGGGAAAAAAAAAATCCTGTAGATATGGTTTAGGTGTTCAACATTATTTTTTCCACCAACGTCATGATTATTGAGCTAACCAGTGTTATATTTGGCATGGTTTTGGCAAGTAATAGCAGCAATGCCAGTGGATGCAACTCAGTGTTGTGCATGAACGCATTCAAATGAAGTTGTTATCTAGTTGTTACAGATCATGTGAAATGTAGCTCTGGAAACCAAATCTGTTTCTTAAACCAGAAAAAGTTGAAGATTTTAACATGGGAGTCAAAGGAGATTGACTCATTTTTGAAACCAGCCCCCAGTGGTCAGTAGAGGAACTTAACTGAACATACTTCGTGGTTGGCATCAACTAGCAAAGGCAATTTAGCCCCATGCTTTGAATACATAAAGGGGCACTGATTCTTCTGATCTGCATTATTGCAGGAAAATAAATTTCTTTTTTGCAGAACTGAGTTACAAAAGATGGTCTGGGGAACATTTATCAAAGAGAAAGTATGCATGTGCCATGCAGTGGGGTAAATGAAAAGTTGCCAGAAATAACTCTAGAGGGCTCATTATTTTTGATTTGGAACGATTCATCTGACATTATTACTAGAAAACTTAAAACGTATACAAATTTTTTTCATAAATCCTGCCTCAATCCTGCCTCAAGCTCCTTTAAAGCAGCACAACGTAACTTTCAGCTTTTCTGAGTTTGGCGGCATCTTTTGGACAAAAGCGGTAGTGTTTTACCAGAAAGAACACTACGTTTCCCATGAGCACCAGCGCGTACTGCCAGAAAACTCCTGTCCCGTCGCTGCATTTGTTTTGATGAGAGGAGACTGGATGCTTTTCTGTTTCACCAAGTGAACAGACGGAATGCAAAAAAAAAAGATGTTAAACTGGAATTTACCGGGATACCTTAAACAAGGAAGCCAGGGAGCAGTATATGGAGAAAATAATGATTATTAACGGTCTGGATCCATATCAAATCTCTACTGAAGAGCCATATGTTTCAATAAATTTGTATAATACAACATACAGTACATGTTTTGTATCCCTCTTACTTCTGTTTTCTTTTTTTTTGACCGCTGTATTATGCTGAAGAGCCGCCGAGGCGTGATTATTTTTGTTTTCCTCGTTATATTATTTTTTTCCTCTGCAGCTACAAATAAGAGTTAATATTTTTTCCTCAACAAACTAGTTTTATCTGAAGATTGGGGTTTAATTGCACCGCAGAGAGCTGGCCAGCAACTGCGTTTAGCTGGCGAAGTGGGGAATAAAACCCGTGTTTTGATCCGACCCCGGTCTGTGTGAGTGTTTGTGGTTTAAGGCTGTTTATGGTCCTGCGTTAAATCGACGCAGAGCCTACGGCGTAGGGTACGCGGCAACACGCACCGTACGTTGCTGGTCGCCACGTACCGCCGTAGATGTGCGTCGATTTAACGCAGAACCATAATTCAGGCTTTACTGTGTGTTTGGTCGTTACAGCCGCGATCCAAAGCGACCCGACGACACTTTCACTCTTTTACTCTGTTATATCAGATACTTGGCCTGCGTGGTTCTGCCTCCGAGCAGGAAACCGTTGAAAAGTTAAACCATTAGGATCTTTTCCCTGGTCTGTTATGTGGAGCTGCTGCAGCCACAACGCAGCAACGGGTTACCAGCTTCTGCGGAGCTGCGCTCTAAGCCCCGCCCATTTTCGTCTCGACTGCGAATCGGGAAGGAGGGGGAAGTGACGTATGTGCCGTAAAGCAGTCAAAGCCGTAAAATTTGTAGTTTTTTAGTGTGGCAGGGTTCCTACCATGCTCCTCAAAGTTACATAGTGCCAGTGAAGGCGATACAGACCCCTCAGATCATGAAAGAGGTGTCATTAAACCTGTTGGAAGTTGATGTACCATCACAATGACTCTGGAAATATGATATTAAGGTGGAAAAGTTACGTAGTGTCGCTTTAAGTACATTAAAAAAAATATTTGTACATAGTTACTTGCTACAAATGCCAGTAAACTCATCTTTAGGGATATTTTATAATGTTTATAAAACACATTTTCGAAGATGCATGAAAACACAACACATGCACCATTTTAATGTCATCAGTCACTAAAATATCTGTAGAAACATCTGTTCTCTTTCACAAAAGGTAAACATGCTATTTCTCTCTTTATTTCCTTTCTTTTCATTTTTTTCACCTTTCTTCTTGGTTTGATTAATCCCTTTGGTCCCAGCAGAGTTTGCCGTCCCGAACCTGCCAAGGGATCATTAATTATTGACAGTTGAAAGGTCCATCATTAATTAAAGTGATGGGGCATGAGACAGTCTTTGCTCTTAATTCTGCCGTGATGAGCTTATTAAAGCAGCACAATGTAACTTTTCTACCTTATATAATATTTCCAGAGTCATTGTGATGGTACATCAACTTCCAACAGGTTTAATGACACCTCTGTCATGGTCTGAGGGGTCTGTATCGCCTTCACTGGCACTATGTAACTTTGAGGAGCATGGTAGGAACCCTTCCACACTACTGGTAACGCACTACCGCTTTTGTCCAAAGGAGCCGCCAAAATCAACAAAAGCTGAAAGTTACATTATGCTGCTTTAAAGTCTGTTTAGAAGAGAAAGTGAAGAGAAGTGTTGTGGGCCCTCCAGAGTTTAAGATCCATTACAGAACTCATTAAAGTCCGTTCACAAAAGTGTGTGCGGTATTTAGAAGGATGTCTGTGCCATTACCAGACAAAAATAATTTTTTTGATTCTTATAGTGAATTTATTACATTATTTCGAAAAAGTGTCTAGGCCAGTGATTCTTAACCATAGGGCCGCGGCACACACTTGGGCCGCGAGCGCCACCTAGTGGGCCGCAAAAAGAATTCAGTTTTGTACGTGTGGGCCGTTGGGGCCGCAGGACTGCATAGCAACTCCCGACCAAATGAGGAGAAGAAGACACTCAGCTAGCTGTACGTGTACCGTATTTTCACGACCATACGGCGCACCGTGTGAAAAGGCGCACCCTCAGTTTTGTGTGTCATTTTTGGTTTTAAAACACACATACGGCGCACCGACCCAAAAGGCGCCGTCTACAGAGACGGAGCTGCACACACGCGCGCTGCAAAACACACACGCTAAAAATAGAGCGGAAGCAAAACTTAGTTTGATATTTTATTTCACTTTTCACATCAATCAAACCCTTCAAAGGTTCATATTCTGTTTCCGCATTAAAGAATTTAAAAAAACCACAGGGTCGCCGCACATAAACCTGCCTCAGCCACCAGCCCTTTTCATTTCACTCTGGCTGGAAAAGTCTCTTTAGAAAACGCTTTTCTTTTAAAAATCACCATAGCCGGCAGTTTCTGTCCATCAGCGTGGCAGGCAAGCACAAGAGTAAATAAACTTTTCATACCCCGTTGTGCTGCGGATCCCGACCGCGGCGGTCCCGGGTCCCGCGTCCCAGGTCCCGCTCCGCAAAGTTTTTCTTTTAAAAATCACCATACCGTTTCTGTCCATCAGCGTGGCAGACAAGCACCACATAAATGAGAATGTGTGTGTTTCGCGCCAGCGTGGCAGGCAAGCACCACATAAATGAGAATGTGTGTGTTTCACGCCGCGAAAAACACACACACGCATGTCGGAGATCCGGTACCGGGTTTGTAACCGACAGATTTGGCTGGAAATCTCAGAGGGGGAAGCTGATCAGACCTGAGACGTACCCCAGAAATCTCTGCTCGCAAAGCAGGTCGATCGGACCCCGCTTGGGGAACCAGGAAGTCGGGCTGGAGCAGCGCGCATCACCGCGGCTTTAACCGGGGAATGTGGACGGTTCCGACCGGCCGGGACCGGAGGAGCCCACATGGACTGGTAGTAGGGGCTCCCGGGGAAAGAGCACCGGCATTTCAGCCGGATCTGCCGCGGGGATGCGGCGATCGGACCCCGCAACCCGACGGCAGGTGCTTCCTCGGTTCCCGACATGCAAAACACACACGCTGCAGAACACACACACAAGTGTGCTTATTTAAAAATATAGCGGGAGCAAAACTTAGTTTGATTGTATTTTATTTCACTTTACACATCAAGCAAATCCTTAAAAGTTTTCATCTTCTGTTTCCGCATTAAACAGCTCAGTGGATGGTCTCATTCACGTCCGCAACTCACGGGGGCTTCACCCGCCCCCTTCTCTTTTTACCGTTCTCATGGTGGCCGGCCTTACATTACCGTAATTCCGGTAATAGACACGGCGCACCGTTTCATAAGGCGCCCGGCACATTTAAAAAAATAAAATAAAAAATTTATGTGCGCCTTATGGTCGCGAAAATACGGTAATAGTAAGAGAAATTGTGTGTATTTACAGAGTAAATCCTTCATTTTGCACAGAGTACATAGATCCACCAGGATCAGGGATCGATTACTTGGGTCTGCGCCCAGAGCGAGCGAGCGCGGCGTGATCATTTATCCCGACGCGTCCCCGCGGCCGGCGAGGTCGGCTGAGGCTGCTGCTCGGGCGGCTCCGTCGTTACTGGTGAAAGACTTTTTTTTCAATTCAATTTTATTTATATATCGTCTAATACAACAGATGTTGTCTCTAGACGCTTTCCAGAGATCCAGAACATGAACATGAACATGAACATAAACATAAACCCCCGAGCAATTATTATATAAACAATGGCAGGTAAAAACTCCCATAGTGGGAGAAAAGCCTTAAGCCAAACAGTGGCAAGGAAAAACTCCCCTTTAGGAGGGAAGAAACCTTGAGCAGGACCAGGCTCATAAGGGGGGACCCTCCTGCCGAAGGCCAGACTGGGGGAGTCAGAGACGTCGACAGCACACAGCAGGCAGGTAGAAGCAACAGCGGGATGACCAGAGTTGGGGGGGGGGCGTCAGCAGCACATAAGTCATGTGGAGCAGCAGCGGGATGAGACGGTAGATGTAGATGCGTGGGCTGTCGTGTCTGCTGGACTGGACTGTTCGGGCTTTCGAAAAAGCATCGGAAGGTGACTCTGCTGCAGCGCGACCAGAGAGCTGCGGGGCTGGCTCTGCCCGTCGCAGCTGATCAGGCTTGGATGAAACCCGACACACTGAGTCCTGACAACTTATTAATGTAAATAACTTAAAGTAAAATCAAACTAAGTTTTGTTCCCGCTCTATTTTTAAATAGACACTTGTATGTGTGTGTGTTAAGGCGGCGCTCCGTGTGTGTAGACGGCGCCTTTCCACACGGTGCGCCGTGTGTGTGTTTTAAATCCAGAAATGACACACACAAAACTGAGGGTGCGTCTTTCCACACGGTGCCCGTATGGTCGTCAAAATACGGTAATTAGCTTGGCTCTATATACAGAGATGAGAAGCGTAACAGGTGGCAAGGGAAGTTCAACCCGGAATGGACCGATTCATCCTAGTTCAGTCTTCACACTGGGACAAAACCAGTGTCTCATTCGTTCAGAGACCGTGGCGTTTAAAGTGCGAAAGTGAAACGCCACTGAAACAAAACACAAAGTTTTTCATCAAACATATCCACTCAAGTCTGAACTGAAGTCACAGAAAAATAAACTGACCATCTTAAAACATCCTGCCCATGTTTGGGTCCAGATACAGCTGTGAAGCAGCTTTCTCCACAATGAACATAATTACAACTAAATATCGTTCCAGGTCCAAAAATGAGCACCTTCACATGTGTATGAGAACCTGAAACCATCCAGCCCAGATTTAAAGTCCTGACAGGAGAAATTAGAGCTCAGTTCTCTGACTGAACGACAGAAAGTGGGGGCATAAGATTAAAAGAGGGGAAGAAAGAGAAACTGCAAAACTGTTCAATTGTAAGATGTGTTTATATTCATTTATTATAAAAATGTGTTGAGACAATTAACAAAGAAAAGGGGAAATTCAAACTGCTGGTAGAGAAATAAAATAAGATAGCATTTGAAAAATAAAATAAAATCTATTTTATTTTTAAGAGAAAAAAATATGTTTAATTCAAGTTACACATGTTAATTGGCAAATATGTACTTTTTTAATATAACAGTCAGATGCAGATGTTGTTACAACTATGAGGCTACTTGAATTATATATATATATATATATATATATATATATATATATATATATATATATATATATATATATATATATTATGATAATATTTAATGGGCCCCAAGGTCAGAAAGGTTAAGAACCCCTGGTCTGGGCTATATGTAAATGAAAGATATATTTTTTAATTTTCAAGTTCAAGATTCAATATTCTTTGTCATTGAGCCAGCGTCCCAGCACAACGAAATACATTTCAGCACAGCCCGCCCAAAGTGAACAAAACAAACAAACAAACATAAAAAATGGATGGACACGTGCCTGAGGCTGCAGCATGGATAGGCAACGCCATTTCATTAGGTAAGAAAAAGATAACACTAGGAAAGAGGAGGGAAAAAAGAAACACCTCTCATGTCACACCTCTTATGTCTATTTGTAGTCTGCACTTCAATATAAATCAGTAGGATGCAAAGACTTTCAACCAGCAACTTTTATTTGACATCAAAAACACAAGCTTGGTCAGTGTGTAGAGAATGTTCCAGACATGATGATGATCACATGATCACATCTTCACATATCCACGGGCCGGTGCCATTCCACCTTTAAGTACCCCAGCATAGTTGCGTTTATCTATCTTATCTTATGGCACATTTACACTAGTACCTACTCACCCTGACTCGACTCGCCACGACTCGTCTTGCCCTCGTTTCTTTTCAATACCCAGATGAGAAGTAGGAGGTTGGAGTGAAGCTGCTGTGACGTATTTGATTGTGTGATCTAAACGAAGAAGACAACAACACTAAAGATGTAGAACCTGGAGGAGATGATAGATGTGCTGCTGGAGCTGTGACTTGTGTTTGATATCAAGTTAAAAAATGAGAGAGAGAGAAGCTTCAAGCGGCAACGCTTTTAAATTTTTTTTAGTTTGTCTCGGCGCTGCTGAAAAGTCAACTGGAGCCGCGAGCAGCTATGAAGTGACAGAGCTTCTTATCGCCCGTCGTTCCTTCCTTGGTCGTTCCTTATCTCCCGTCTAGATCCCTTTTTAATTCTCTCCTCAGCCACCAGGTTTATGAACATCTGCACCTCAGTGTTGGATCACCAAACAGACTTTTGCTGCCATTGCTTGTTGAATAACATGAAGAAGCCGCCATCAGAGTCGCTCTTTCACTACTTCCACCTCCTGACTCAGACGTCTGACTCCAACCCCCCGACCAATCGGTGGCCTGTAGTGTGATGATGTCAGATACAGCCGACCCAGCCTACTTAGAACCTCGGCAGAGTAGTTACAGAAAAGTATCTACTCGGCACGTTAGACCCCTAGTGGAAAAGAACCAAACCGAGGCGAGTCGAGTCGAGTCGGGCTGAGTAGGTACTAGTGGAAAAGTGCTTCCCACATCGGACTCCAGCACACCATTACCTTCTTATTTACTAGCTTCTTACATTTTTAACACAGCGGCATGTGTTTCTGAATATATGCTGTAAAATAATTTTCCCTAGTACTAGGGAGTAGTAGTATTTTCACTAGTAGCCAATACCTCCCAAATTCTTCCAAGAGACACACTGAAAACTTCCCAAATTTGCACAAATTAGATTCTCAATTTGGGAATTTCTGTGAATTAAACTCTTGTCTTTTTTGTTTGTGTTTTTTTATTAAAAAAAGTTTTTTATTAAAAAATATTTAAAGCAATATTTATAAAATGACAGCCAGCATGTGAGATGATGGATAAAAATAAAGCTGAATTATGGCAACAATAACTTTGTTATTGAGACACAGATGCAGCGGGTCTTGAGGATATTTTTCTCTATCATAGTAGAGGCTGCAGTTTGATGTTGTTTACACTGTTTGCAGAGCCCGGACTTATTTCTATCTGTGGATTACCACTATTATTTATGAAGTTTTGTGACTTTAAAAAAAAAAAAAAAGAAAAAAAAAAAAAAATATATATATATATATATATATATATATATTCCTTTTTCTTCAGGGAGCGCTGAATACTTTATGAGGGGAAAACAAGTCTGGTGTTGCGTATCGGTTTTGTGTTTGGAACCCCAGAATGCAGAGACATAGACAAAGTCATTTTTAACGTGTTTATTGGTAAAACACAGTGTTTCCAAAAACCGAGAACGAGGCAGGTGAAGGTGGCGGAGGACAGGGCTGAGCACGGGTAGACGCTGAAGCACACGCAGTGAGTGATCAGGCACGGCAGAGAGGCACCCCGGTATCTCAGGAATGGTTAGGAGCGAAGACTGAACACAAAAGTCACTAGAAACTGAAGCCACTAGCATACCAGTTGCGACAGAATAATCTGGCACAGGCGTGGTCTGTCTTGGCCAGGCTTTATAGATTGTCTGGGATGAGAACCAGGTGTGCCTCGTTGAGCATGCCAGCTCCAAACCAAACACCAACAAAATGTAGCCATGACATCTGGACTCCAATAAGTTCAAGTGAATCGTCTGCATCATGTTATGGAAGTTGTATGCATCCTCAAGTAGTTGGAAAAATAAAGACCCAGTTTCAGGCTGTGGTTTGGAGCTTCTTCCATTTGGTACTTCAGGCTTTGTCCACATGTAGACGAGTGATTTTCATATTTTGGAGCCTTATGTTCACATGTAAATGAAATTTTAGGTAACTAAAACAGACCTTTCAGAAACTTGATCCAAGTTTGCTATCAATAAAGGGAGAATATTCAGGCATGTTTAGATTTTTGAAAATGACATCAAACAGAAGAAGAAACTTCATTATAAAATGATATCTAAAAAATATAAATAATGCAAACCAATGTCTGTTCCTGAACTCATGTCAGTAATGGTGACCTTTGACCTTTTAATGGACAACAGGGGCAAAAATGAAAAAAAAAAATGTATTCAGCTCACATTAACTCAGAAGTATAAAATCAAACTGGTCGATAGTACATATTCTAAAACCAGCCAATATAAAATGAATTCAGTCTTTTAACTCTTTTAAATGTGTTGAATAATGTGTATACAGTTTCTAAACATGTAACTCGAGTCAAAAACTCAGAATGTCAGCGGACTGAGAGCATATTTTTGTTGACAGCAGTGAAACTCTTTTCCTACGATACGATACGATACAAGTTTTTATTTGTCATTTTCAGGACACATGTAACAAACTGCACTGGGAAACGAAATGTCGTTGCCTCTGGCTCAGAAAAGCAAATAATGATACAGTTTAACTAAACAACTTAACTAAAACGAAATTTTAACTTAACTTAAAAAGGTGCTTGAGTGCTTAAAAATATGAAAATAAATAGAATATGCATGATCATGTCGGTGCCCCCCCTGCAGCATAGGCCTATAGCAGCATATCTACCACAAAGCTATATTTGAGACTAACTATTATAGACTTATTCTATAGCTTCTTCAACTATGACTACTGACTCTAACACACTAGAGTTTACACTAACTGGAAATTTACCAACACCAGCTAGAGGTTTACTAAACACTAACTATAGACTTTATTAAACAGAAAGGTTTTAAGTTTAGTTTTAAAGGTGGAGGTGGGTTCAGCCTCCTTAACCCAGATTGGAAGTTGGTTCCATAGTAATGGTGCCTGATAGCAGAACTTCCGCCCTCCAAATCTACATTTGGATACTCTAGGAACTACGAGTAAACCTGCACTCTGAGAACGGAGAGCTCTGCCAGGAACATAAGGCACTATCAGGTCTTGCAAATAATGCGGAGCTAAGCTGTTTTGGGCTTTATACGCAAGTAATACAATTTTAAATTGGATTCTGAATTTTACGGGTAGCCAATGGAGCAACGCTAACACTGGAGAGACGTGGTCTCTCCTGCTAATTCCTGTCAGTACTCGTGCTGCTGCATTTTGGATCAGCTGGAGCCTATTCAGCAAATTACCTGGACATCCTGCTAAACACATTACAGTAATCTAGTCTAGAAGATACAAACGCATGAACTAGTTTTTCTGCATCACTCTGCAAGAGGATTTTCCTAATCTTTGCAATATTACGAAGATGGAAAAATGCTATTTTGCAAACCTGATTAACATATGGTTTAAATGATAAATCCTGATTGAAAACAACACCAAGGTTTCTCACATACAGAGTCGTGGGTGGTGTCATCGGAGTCGGTTTTGAGTCCTTCACCTTAATTGGTGCAAATTAGCCCGGCCCCTTCTTCGGATTGGTCGATATGTGATAGTTCCGATTTTCTGCAATAACTTGAATGGTTTGACATAAAGACTTTTGGGTGGTATCATCGGACTCAGTTTTGAGTCCTTGAACATAATTGCTGCAAATTAGCCCCGTTTCTTCATCTGATTGGTCGATATCTGATAGTTCCTACTTTCTGCCATAACTTTTGAATGGTTTTATATAGAGAGTCGTGGGTGGTGTCATCCGCTAAATGTCCAGGCCTGAAGACATCTACATGCAAGTCATACAAGCGCTTCCACTGCAAGGGTGCGAGGGCCCGTTCATCGCTGCTTGCAGCTTTAATTTTCATTGTTTTTGGAAAGGTGAGGAGTCCCGATTGGCCAGTTCATTCCCTTTTCTTTCTCAGCCATGCCCTTTTAACGTGTCTGTGAGACATTACATCATCTTGTCCCTGGAGAATATAAGATCCGAAGGCAACATGTATAGCTCTAAAGTCTTAAACTTTTTTTTTTGCACAAACGATCTGGAATACTGATTTATCTGACCAAAGTAAATCTGTCCACAGTGTGATGTTCTCTCCCTGATGCCATATAGCAGGCATGTCCCTTTCTACATTTAAGAAAATCCCCTCCACTACTACTGCTACAATGTACCCCTAATTAATCTAGCACTTTGGTGTTCTTGATCTGTTTCACTTGTACAGAATATTCCAGGTTTTCTCTCTGTATCAAAGCCCCTATTCCAAGTTCTTCTTTTTTGTTTTAATCCAATGAAGGTCTAAAAAACAGAAGTAGCTGCATATTCACAAATAATATGAAGCTGATAAAGTGACATTTGAAAATGAAGGGCTCATGCCGTCTGCAATCAGAATACTTTTTTTTTTTAACAGTTCCAGTTTTCTGATTGGGGGTTGTACATTTTCATTATAATGCACACTCAATAGTCATATTTGATAACTGAAACAGAAACGCAAACTGAAATGGTACGCACTGTTCTTCTCTTGTTCCCATCCGCACGTCCTGCATAGTTACCGTCTCCCTTTTGTTATTTTGCAGCCTGTGTTGATGTCAACGGGACACACTCCAATGTACACCTCTGCTGTTTCCACACTGGTAAGAACACAGCGACCCGCGTTGCTCCTTCAACCCTCAAGTTGGCAGTTTATCATCATCAATCATCTTACACACTGATTTTTTTTCACCTTCGCTCCATGTCTTTTTGGTCATATTTATGAGGTCATGAATTTTCCCATTGTATCCCTATATTCATGCTCAGCACAATCTGTTTCTCCTTTGTCGAATCAATTTGCTTGGCTTGCGTTCAATGACTTCTTTTTTAATGGGCCTAAATCAGGGGTCCCCAAACTACGGCCCGCGGGCCACATCCGGCCCCCCAAAGCAATTGGGGTGGCCCACTTATGATCCCAGAGATTTTTTATTTATTTATTTTTTATTTTTATTTTCCTATCATAAGATATCCGTACTTAAATGTTGGCATTCTAATTAAAATTGACCATAGTTATGAGCTATTTATAACTAATAGTGGCTCATCTTCACCCCCTCACACAATGGTATATTCTGACGTGACTTTTACCGTGACCGAGTGGTGAGCTGACAGAAAAAGACGACAAAGGGGCAAGGTGGCGCAGCTGGTAGTGCAGCCGTCTCACAGCAAGAAGGTCCTGGGTTCGATTCCCACCGGGGACGCTGTGGGCGCTGAAGTGCGTGTTAGTTCCCCCATGACTTCAGCACCACACCCTGGGTGGGGTTGGTGAAAGGATCTTTCTGTGTGGAGTTTGCATGTTCTCCCCGTGTTCCCTTGGTAGCTAATGTGAGCTACCCTCACAAAAACATGTAACAGTCCTGGGCTACACATGCCCCCTCTGGCCAACCGGGGAACAGATGGGGTGGGGAGGATCCGGCCGGAATAACGTGATCCTTCCACGCGCTACGTCCGGCCGGAGAGCAGGGCCCTCCCGGGGTTGGTAGAGGATGGCAATGCCCAGGACGTTTACTTAGGTAATGGGGGAAAAAAATGGGGGAAAAAACTGGGATAAAAATCTAAAAAAAAAAAAAAGAAGAAGACGACAAAATGCAGAAAGTTTTGGGGAAACGAAAAATAGATTCAGAGTGCAGAGATTTCAAACAGCAGTGGACTTTTTTTTTTCAGTGCAAGGAAAAGGCAGTTTGTCTGATCTGCAAAGAAACGGTAGCAGTGAAAGAGAATCAGCAGTCAAAGAATTTAACATTCGTCGACATTATTAAACCCGCCATGGAGAGCAGTGTGCTAGCCTGCAGGGCCAAGTGAGGAGAGACAGGGTGTGACCAAGCTAAAATGTGGATTAGCCCAACAGAGCACATTACTGCGTCAGACGCAGATGAACGTGGCGTCCGTCCGGGCCAAGGTAGCTAAACTGATAGCACGTTGTGGAAAGCCGTTCAGTGATGGGGAGTTTATTAAAAAGTTTTGGAGCACTGCTGCGGAGGAGGTGTGTCCGGACAAGAAAGATGTCCTAAACGCGGTGAGTCTGTCCGCATCTACAGTCACCAGGCGGGATGAAGAATGTACATTCCCAGCTGAAAGAGAAAGCTAAAGATTTTGTGTATTTTTCGTTGTCATTGGATGAGAGCAACGACATGCAGGACACAGCACAACTGTTCATTTTTATTCGGGGAGTAAATTCCAACTTTGAAGTTACCGAGGAGCTGGCAGCATTACAAAGTCTCACAGATACGACAACAGGGGAGGATATTTTTGGTAAAGTTTGCCAAACAATGGAAGAGTTGGATATGGACTGGTCTAAGCTGGCCAGCATCACAACGGACGGTGCTCCAAATATGACCGGCGCGTCATGCGGGCTCGTCGGGCACGTGAAAAAGGAAATGGCAGAAAGAGGTCTCACACTCCCGCTACAAGTCCACTGCTTGATTCACCAGCAAGCACTGTGCTGCAAAGAAGGAAGAATCAGTCCACAGAGATGTGCTTTACACTGAAGTCCGCTGGTTAAGCCGGGGCAGATCATTTCCTTTTATAGACTAACCTCGGCCCCCCATCACAGAAAGGAAAGTTGTTGTGGCCCCCACTGAAAAAGGTTTGGGGACCCCTGGCCTAAATACTGAAACTGAAGCTTTTTTTTTTTTACCTTGTCTGCACATTTATTAATGCTGGTAAGAACCTAAAGAATATATATGTGCATTTTTGATATAAAATAAATATGATATATTTTTTTCAATATGTCACCATCCATCCATCCATCGTCCGCCGCTTATCTGTTCCCGGGTCGCGGGGGCAGCGGTCTCAACAGAGATACCCAGACTTCCTTCACCCCAGACCCTTCCTCCAGCTCTTCCGAAAGGAAGTCCGAGGCATTCCCAGGCCAGCCGAGAGACATAGTCTCTCCAGCGTGTCCTGGGTCTTCCCCGGGGTCTCCTCCCGGAGGGACATGCCTGGAACACCTCCATAGGGAGGCGTCCAGGAGGATCCGGTACAGATGCCCAAGCCACCTCAGCTGACTGCTCTCAATGTGAAGGAGCAGCGGCTCGACTCCGAGCTCCTCCAGGGTGACCGAACTCCTCACCCTATCTCTAAGGGAGAGTCCAGCCACCCTGCGGAGGAAACTCATCTCGGCCGCTTGTATCCGTGATCTTATCCTTTCGGTCACTACCCAAAGTTCATGACCATAGGTAGATTGACCGGTAAATCGAGAGCTTCGCCTTTGGACTCAGCTCCTTCTTCACCACAATGGTCCGGTACACCGACCGTATAACTGCAGACACTGCACCGATCCGTCTCCCGCTCCATCGTTCCCTCACTCGTGAACAAGACCCCAAGATACTTGAACTCCAACAGGACAATGTCATCCGCAAAAAGCAGAGACGAAATCCTGTGGTTCCCAAACCGGATCCCCTCCGGCCCCTGGCTGCGTCTAGAAATCCTGTCCATAAAAATTATGAACAGGACCGGTGACAAAGGGCAGCCCTGCCGGAGTCCAACATGCACCGGGAACAAGTCTGATCTACTGCCGGCAATGCGAACCAGACTCCTGCCCCGATCATACAGAGACCGGACAGCCCTTAATAGAGGGCTGTCCGGGCCTTAATAGAGGGCCCCGGACCCCATACTCACTGAGCGCCCCCCACAGAATGGCACGAGGGACACGGTCAAAGGCCTTCTCCAGATCCACAAAACACATGTAGACTGGTTGGGCAAATTCTCATGAACCCTCGAGCACCCTGCGGAGGGTGTAGAGCTGGTCCAGTGTTCCGCGACCGGGACGAAAACCACATTGTTCCTCCTGAATCCGAGGTTGAACTATCGGCCGTATTCTCCTCTCCAATACCCTGGAGTAGACTTTCCTGGGGAGGCTGAGAAGTGTGATCCCCCTATATTTGGAACACATTCTCCGGTCCCCCTTTTTAAAAAGAGGGACCACCACCCCGGTTTGCCACTCCAGCATTACTGTCCCCTTCCCCTTCCAATGTCGCAGAGGCGTGCCAACCAAGACAGTCCTACGACATCCAGAGACTTGAGGTACTCAGGGCGAATGTCATCCACCCCCAGTGCCCTGCCACTGAGGAGCTTACGAACTACCTCAGTGACCTCGGCTTGGGTGATGGATGAGCATGTCCCCGAGTCCTCACTCTCTGCTTCCTCAATGGAAGGCATGTCTGTAGGATTGTAAACGGTGCCGGCAGAGTACTGCCTCCCCTTTCTGAAGCGCCGAACGGTCCGCCAGAATTTCCTCGAGGCCGACCGAAAGTCTTCCTCCATGGCCTTGCCAAACTCCTCCCAGACCCGAGTTTTTGCCTCCAGGACTGCCCGAGCCGCGACCTGCTTGGCCTGCCGGTACCTATCTACTGCATCAGGAGTCCCACAGGCCAACATAGCCCGGTAGGACTCCTTCAGTCTGACGGCATCCTTTACTTCCGGTGTCCACCACCGGGTTCTAGGATTGCCGCCACGACAGGCACTGGAGACCTTGCGTCCACAACTTCGAGCCACCGCGTCGACAATGGAAACAGAGAACATGGTCCACTCGGACTCAATGTCCCCCGCCTCCCCCGGGATCCGAGAGAAGTTCTCTCAGAGGTGAGAGTTGAAGACGTCCCTGACAGAGGGCTCAGCCAGACGTTCCCAACAGACCCTCACAATCCGTTTGGGTCTGCCCGGTCTGTCCAACCTCCTCCTCCGCCAGCGCATCCAACCCACCACCAGGTGGGGATCAGTTGACAGCTCAGCCCCTCTCTTCACCCGAGTGTCCAAGACATGCGGCCGAAGGTCAGATGAAACGACAACAAAGTCGATCATTGACCTCCGGCCTACGGTGTCCTGGTGCCATGTGCACTGATGGACACCCTTATGCTTGAACATGGTGTTTGTTATGGACAAACTGTGACTAGCACAGAAGTCCAACAACAAAGCACCGTTCGGGTTCAGATCGGGGAGGCCGTTCCTCCCAATCACGCCTCCCCAGGTATCACTGTCATTACCCACGTGAGCGTTGAAGTCCCCCAGTAGAACAATGGAGTCTCCCGTTGGAGCACTATCCAGTACTCCTCTCAGGAACTCCAAGAAGGCCGGGTACTCCGCACTGCTGTTCGGCCCATAGGCACAAACAACAGTGAGAGACCGTTTCCCGACCCGAAGGCGCAGGGAAGCGACCCTCTCGTTCACCGGGGTAAACTCCAACACATGGCGACTGAGCTGAGGAGCTATAAACAAGCCCACACCAGCCCGCTGCCTCTCACCCTGGGCAACTCCAGAGTAGTGGAGGGTCCAGCACCTTTCAAGGAGCTGGGTTCCAGAGCCCAAGCTATGTGTGGAGGTGAAGCCAACTATCTCTAGCCGGTATCTCTCAACCTCACGCACAAGCTCTGGCTCCTTCCCCCCCAGCGTGACATTCCATGTACCCACTGAGAGGGTTTTGGTCCAGGGATTGGGTCGTCGAGGCAACCCGACACGACTGCTACCCAGTCCACATGGCACCGGCCTCTCACGGTCCTTCCTGCGGGTGGTGGGCCTACGGGAAGGCGGGCCCACATTGCCATTTCGGGCTGAGCCCGGCCGGGTCTTTGTGTTTTTCTCCTCATGACAACTTGTGAACCGCTCTTAGTCTGGCCCGTCACCTAGGACCTGTTTGCCATGGGAGACCCTCAATATACGTCTGCGGCTAATCCAAGGCGCGAGAACACACATGGAAGCGCACATCGAGCACTGGAAATCTGCAAGAAAAAAAAACAAAAAAAACAAACAGACACGAGAACAGGCAGAAACACGAGCAGCAACTATCCCAGGTCCCGGGACCCAATCACAGCTAGGCTAGGCTACCGCGACTATCTAACCCCCAAAACTGCAGAGCGAGCATGCAGATGAACGGGCCGATGTATATGTCTGTGTGGCTATGTGTGTGTGTGTGTGTGTGTGTGTGTGGGTGTGTGTGTGTGTGCGTGTGTGTGTGTTCCACCTGAACTATAACTATAGTGGAGGAGGGAGGGCGCAACCCCCCCACCAGAGGCCGACGAGACCAGAGGCCGACAAGGAAGAACCTGGAACCCAAGCCACCAGCAACCCCACAGAGGGCGAGAAGAGGGCGGGAGGAAACCCACCGCCAGCGAGGCCCGCCCCCTCCCAGCGGGGAGGGGAGAGGGAACCCCCCAACAGGGCGACACCCGCGCGGGCCCGACAACGGAGGGCCCCAGACCCAGGCATACGCAGAATCTAAACGGCCCGTAGAAACCACATGACACTGGAAGATTCAGTCGGGCGGGGGCTAGAGACCTTGCAGATTTTCATGGGATTTCATCTTCCCTGTGTTGGCAGGGTGAGGGGAGACCACTTTATATATGTTAAAACAAGAAAAAAACGTGTTTTTCATAATAGGTCCCCTTTAAACATATTTGTGACCAAGAGATCTGGTCAGTGTTGAGAGAGAGGTCCGCTTCCCATTTTGAGATCGGAAGAGAGACTGAGTTATCTATTTTGGACATTAACATGTAGAGTTTCGATAGCAACTTTGGGGTGTTTAGGTTAAATAACTCTATTATCTTAGCGGGAAGTTGTAGGTCCAATTGGTTGAGTTTATATTTTTTATTTATTATGGACTTAAAGGAGACCTATTATGGCATTTAATGTATATTTTAAACAGGCCTTGAATGTCTTAAAAACAATCTAAAGCTTGTTTTTTCTACATAAATCAGAAATCCAGCCTGTGGGCCATGTCTCTAGTTTTACCGCTTCTAACCTCTTTTTCTGTGCTCCATTCTAAGCGAAGGGGGGGTATGATAATGAGGCTCTGGGCTGATTGGCTCCCTGAATGACGTGTAGCAGGGGAGGAGAATAAACCTCGCTCCGCCAGAGCAGCCCGAGCCTGTAAATAAATACAACACTGAATTTTCACAAATGGCAACTTTATTGTTAAAAAAATAAAATATGAGTTGTATATAAATAACATTTATGCACTATTTCAGCCGGATCTGCCCGGCGGATGCTGAACGCTGGCCCCGGAGCCATGCGCCGGGCGCCCGGCGTGGCTCCGGGGCGCATCGCCCGTTACCGGGGATAAAACCGACAGATTTCGCTGAAAATCTCGGAGGGTGAAGCTGATCCAGCCTGGGACGTACCCCAGAAATCCCTGCTCCCAAAGCGGCTGGGAACCTGGACAATTTAGTCGGACGGACCCCGCTTTGGAAACCAGGAAGTAGGCTGGAGCAGCGCGCATCACCGCGGCTTTAACCGGGGAATCTGACCGGTTCCGACCGGCCGGGACCGCAGGAACCGGCCTGGACTGGTAGCAGGGACTCCCGGGGACCGACCAGCGGAATTTCAGCCGGCGGATACTGTGCGACGGGCGCCGCAACCCCACGGCGGGCGCCTGGCGCACAGATCGGCTCCGGAGCGCATCCTGTGCGCATCGCCCGTTACCGGTGATCAAACCGACAGATTTGGCTGAAAATCTCGGAGGGTGAAGCTGGTCCGACCTGGGACAGACCCCAAAGGACCCAGCTCCCAAACCACCCGGGAACCTGGATGATTTAACCTGGATCCGCTCCGCCGCGTCCGACTGGCTGAAGGATGGACCGCTCCAGCCGGCGTAGAGAGCTGGTTGTGGGCGTGGTTTCAGCAGCGGAGGCTGAACCTTTGGAAATGAGCGCCTATGGTGACGTCACCATAGGCGCAGATTCAGAATGCCTCAAAAAAAGGTCACGTGACACTGGAAGACTCAGTCAGGGGGGGGAGCAGACCCTGCAGAATTCCATGGTATTTTGTCTCCCCTGTGCTGGCAGGGTGAGGGGAGACCACTTTATATATGTTAAAACAAGAAAAAACTTGTTTTTCATAATAGGTCCCCTTTAAGTTGTTGGTATTCTAAAAATCTAAAATCTAAAATTGTTACTCCTAATTCCATATTGAACAGTGAGTGTATTAAAAGGTACAAAATGTCCACTTATGATTACGTGTTGTAGATACCGTATTCCTTGGTCTCTCCATTGAGTAAAGTTTACCATCTGTTTATCATTTTTCAGGATGTCTGGGTTGGTCCATATGGGTGTGCGGTCACATGGAAAAAGTGAGACTTTGGCTATTTTAAGGAATTCCCACCAGGCTGTCAGAGTTGAGCTAATATTAATGCTTTTAAAACATTTATGAAACTGAAGCTTTAAATGTCCATCTACGTTCAAGTTGTAATGTTCAACTCTGTTAAAAGAACATTTCGTTCATTTGTGTTCATTTGTCAGAAATCTGTTTTCTCATGCTGGATCTCTCTCTCTCTCTCACACACACACACACACAGACACACACACACACACACACACACACACACACACACACACACACACACACACACACACACACACACACACACTGATCTACTCTGCAGTATGATAAGATGATAAGGTTTCATGTAGCATTCATGTTTCGTGTAGCTGGAGAGGCGTAGACTCTCTGCATGACAGACGGGGACCTGTACTGTAGGTGTCACTATTAGACTGCACTGAGTAGTTTTATAACCTTGGAAAGAGCTTTTTTTGCAAGGTAAAACATATATCAAGGTAAAGAACTGCTTTATAGACCAAAGCTATTGGTTAATCCCTCAAACCTAAGGAAAAAAAACTAAACAATAAATAATGTACATCTCAGCATGAATATAGGATCTGAATAAAGAAGTAGGGTACACTGCAATAAAGTTAATGTAAATATAGCTAGATCGAAACATTAGTATGGGCTTTCAGACGTTGTCCGTCCGTCCACCCCCCCCCCTGAGAATGAACAACAGAGAAAGGAGAGACACAGACAAAATGGATAGCTGAAGCAGTAAGCAGTAAGCAGGCATATAGCAGACATCTACACAGACAGGTGGAAGCAAGCAGTGGGATGATCAGAGGAGGGGACTGCAAATCAGCATGCAGCCCCTGAAGCTCTGGCCTGCAAACATACACAAAAGTGAAAAGATGGTGATGAAATACTTATAATTAATAACTGAGAAAGGAAAGAGAAGGAGGGTGATGGGCACCGCTCAGTGGATCGTGTCGCTGCCCCCCTGCAGCATAGGCCCATAGCAGCATTTAGTATTATATATTATATATCGTACCGTATCGTTATCGTGACCTCAATATCGTGTATCGTACCGTATCGTGAGATTAGTGTATCGTTACTAGGGGTGTAACGATTTTTTTAACAAGATTATACGGATTATTTCCAGAATTTTAGATACAAATGGAAGGTTGGAAATTGGTATATAATTAGCTCAAATGTCTGGGTCAAGAGAATGTTTTTTGTTGTTGTTTTTTGAAAAACAAAATGTTATCCCGATTTTTTCCCCATTTTATCACCCAGTGCTCCTTCCTAAGTCAGCCCTGGGCATTGTTCCCTCTACCAACCCTAGGAGGGCACTGCACTGAGCTCAGGTCTTCTCCTTAACTTGAGGAGTGAGCAGGCCGCTTATTTTCACCAGACAGGGTGGGGCTTTTCCGGGCGGACGTCAATGATCACATGGAAGGATCATGTTATTCCAGCCAGATCCTCCTCAACCCATCTGGTGCCCCGGCTGGCCAGAGGGGGCAGTGTGCAGCCCAGAACTGTTGCATGTTTTTGTGAGGGTAGCTCACATTAGCTACCAAGGGAACACGGGGAGAACATGCAAACTCCACACAGAAAGGCCCTTTCGCCAACCCCACCCAGGTTGTGGGCGCTGAAGTCATGGGGGAACTTAACACGCACTCAGCACCCACAGCGTCCCCGGCCGGAATTGAATCCAGGACCTTCTAGCTGTGAGACGGCTGGGGAAGTTGCTAAAGCTGAAGAAACGCCCACAACCAACTGGTTGATTTCTTCACTAATTTTTATGATTTTACTGTTAAAGAAGCTCATAAAGTCTTCACTACTGAGAGCTAAAGGAATGCACGGCTCAACAGAGTTGTGACTCTTTGTCAGCCTGGCTACAGTGCTGAACAGAAAACGTTACTTTTGTTATCCTCTATCAACGATGAATAATAAGCTGTTCTGGCTTTGCGAATGGCTTTTTTATATACTGTTAGTGTGCTTTCAGACCTGTGGCCCATTTGTTTTGTTCCGATTCAGGGGCTAATTCGATACAGTTGTTTGGTTTGTGGCGTTTGTGTTCACAAGGCAACCGTCTGTAGCGGTTCAAAGCTGTTAACAAATGCCATGTGCGAACCAACTGTTCTCTCATTGGTCAGAAATGAACGCGGAAGGAGTTTCCTCTTCCGTACCCCAGGAAAAACAACAATGGTTATAACCCCTTTCACAGGGCGCAAAGCGCAGACCGCCGGAGGCAGTAATGTAGCTTTACTTGTGTATGTGCTACCGACGCAAGAGCGGACCGCTCTGCCGCCGAGCCCGCATCCGAGTGCGATTGCTGTGTTCACATATACCAAACCAACCGATCTTTAGGGGGAAACGCTCCCGGTTTCGGAACAACTGCTCCAAACGGGACAGGTGTGAAAGCACCCTTAGACTATCTTTCCATTCACGATAGGAGTCTACAGACTTACAAG